>NC_086448.1:840616062-840663562 GCF_028390025.1 Pseudophryne corroboree
TTTAAATAATTCCCCACCACAAAATTCAATGTATGTGCAAAACATGGGACGTGCTGGAATTTGCCCAGATGTAATGCACGCACAATATTGCTGGCGTTGTCCGATGTCACAAATCCCCAGGAGAGTCCAATTGGGGTAAGCCATTCTGCGATGATGTTCCTCAGTTTCCGTAAGAGGTTGTCAGCTGTATGCCTCTTCTGGAAAGTGGTAATACAAAGCGTAGCCTGCCTAGGAACGAGTTGGCGTTTGCGAGATGCTGCTACTGGTGCCGCCACTGCTGTTCTTGCTGTGGGAGGCAATACATATACCCAGTGGGCTGTCACAGTCATATAGTCCTGAGTCTGCCCTGCTCCACTTGTCCACATGTCCGTGGTTAAGTGGACATTGGGTACAACTGCATTTTTTAGGGCACTGGATACTCATTTTCTGACGTCTGTGTACATTCTCGGTATCGCCTGCCTAGAGAAATGGTACCTATAGTACAAACACACAGAAAAAGAAGCCTTTTTAGGGGGTGCACCGAGATTCAAATAATTGCAAATTAATATATAACTTTTATTTCTATCATTAAAAAATATATTTTTCAGCCATATGAAATATAAAAAGGTAAGTGAAAGTAAAGTAAGAAAATAGTGAATTTTTTAAATTATTTTTCTTCCACAGAGACTGCTGCTGCTGTGATAAAGATTCCTTCTCGTAATAAAGGCTCAGTGGCCCCTGCTGTTATTGAGATGTTTGTTACATATAGTTCTACTGATTTTCTATGTCTCTATCTAGCAATCACCAGTGATTTTTCTGATCTGTTTTAACCGGATATCTATAATAAAAAATAAATCATACCTGGTGTTTCATCTCAAAAAAACTTAATTGTTTATGAAAATATATGCCTTTACTGTAGTCTATATTTATGCACTAGAAGACACTCACTTATTCATATATACTGTAGTTATACTCTTGTTTTTATTTTACCAATGTGTCTGTCTAGTTTGTTACATTTGTGGCGACTGTCAATACACAGAAATATATATTTGATACATTGATACTCAATGCCAGCACCGTTTTCATTCTTTATAGCCCGGGTGTTCTGCTAGATTATCTGTGCTTGGCTGTACAGTTATTCATTGATCATAGCACCTTGTATTATCACAATCCTATGTATGCATAAAGCATATGTCTATAACAAGACTCACAGTAGTGCACGATTTTTAATGTCTATAACTTTAGCCTTATATAGCGGCTTCAGGTATCAGCTATGTGCGGCCAGCTGTTTATCTTGGTCTGCACGTCCCTGTGTCAATATAACACCCGCAGCTATATTCTAGATGAATGTTCCCCATTCACTCTGACCATTCCAACTGAAAATGGCTTTATCTCAGCACCAGATTTAGACTGATTATAATTATAACAGTATTATAATTTTCCTTATATTCCCTTTTGTTCAGTCTGTATATTCATGTGCCTTATTGAATGGGTTTTAACTGGCTACCTCTGTGTTTTGCTTGTCACTATTGATATCACATGACACACTGTGTTCACCATATGTCTTAGGTTTCCGTTAGGTGTATGGGCCTATAGCCCTGTGCTCAATAACAATGATGCTGTCTCTCGTTGAAGCTGCGTGCGGCGGCTCCGGATAGCCTAATGGTCTCGGCTAGCACGTCCCTGCACTCGTTCCCGTTCCCGCTACTGTGTATCGGGTAGGCGCTAGCTGAACATTCTCCCTGCCCCACCAACACTCAGTTCAGCATGAGTCAGTTTGCTACAGTAAATTATATAGTAAATGACATTATATTTCCATTTAAATAAGCAGCAGACTATCACAGCATTATCACAGCATCACAGCATGACAGCACTCTGAAAAACGCCAACGCACGTTTCACAGAGGCTGCTTCGTCAGGGCATCCTTTTGCTTTTACATATAGAAATGGAACCTAGATGGTATTTGGTACCGGGGACACAGTACCTCAATCAAGTCTCTAGTTGCCTCTAAATTAACGGTGGATCCCGGAACCACGTTTCTCACCGCCCAGGCTGCCAAGGCCTCAGTTATCTGCTTTGCAGCAGGATGACTGCTGTGATATTTCATCTTCCTCGCAAAGGACTGTTGGACAGTCAATTGCTTACTGGAAGTAGTACAAGTGGTCTTCCGACTTCCCCTCTGGGATGATGATCGACTCCCAGCAGCAACAACAGCAGCGCCAGCAGCAGTAGGCGTTACACTCAAGGATGCATCGGAAGAATCCCAGGCAGGAGAGGACTCATCAGACTTGCCAGTGACATGGCCTGCAGGACTATTGGCTTTCCTGTGTAAGGAGGAAATTGACACTGAGGGAGTTGGTGGTGTGGTTTGCAGGAGCTTGGTTACAAGAGGAAGGGATTTAGTGGTCAGTGGACTGCTTCCGCAGTCACCCAAAGTTTTTGAACTTGTCAATGACTTCTGATGAATACGCTCCAGGTGACGTATAAGGGAGGATGTTCCTAGGTGGTTAACGTCCTTACCCCTACTTATTACAGCTTGACAAAGGCAACAACACGGCTTGACACCTGTTGTCCGCATTTCTGTTAAAATAATTCCACACCGACTAGATGATTTTTTTTGTATTTTGACCAGGCATGTCAATGGCCATATTCCTCTAACGGACAACAGGTGTCTCCTCGGGTGCCTGACTTAAACAAACCACCTCACCATCAGAATCCTCCTTGTCAATTTCCTCCTCAGCGCCAGCAACACCAATATCCTCATCCTGGTGTACTTCAACAGTGACATCTTCAATTTGACTATCAGGAACTGGACTGTGGGTGCTCCTTCCAGCACTTGCAGGGGGTGTGCAAATGGTGGAAGGCGCCACCTCTTCCCGTCCAGTGTTGGGAAGGTCAGGCATCGCAACCGACACAATTGGACTCTCCTTGGGGATTTGTGATTTAGAAGAACGCACAGTTCTTTGCTGTGCTTTTGCCAGCTTAAGTCTTTTCATTTTTCTAGCGAGAGGATGAGTGCTTCCATCCTCATGTGAATCTGAACCACTAGTCTTGAACATAGGCCAGGGCCTCAGCCGTTCCTTGCCACTCTGTGTCGTAAATGGCATATTGGCAAGTTTACGCTTCTCCTTTACGCTTTTAATTTTGATTTTTGGGTCATTTTACTGAACTTTAGTGTTTTGGATTTTACATGCTCTCTAGTAGGACATTGGGCATCGGCCTTGGCAGACGACGTTGATGGCATTTCATCGTCTCGGCCATGACTAGTGGCATCAGCTTCAGCACGAGGTGTAAGTGGATCTTGATCTTTCCCTATTTTACCCTCTACATTTTTGTTCTCCATTTTTTATTGTGTGGAATTATATGCCAGTAATATATCAATATAGTGCAACGGAATATGCTGCGCTATATAAGAAACTGTTACTAAATAAACTGTTAATAAATAATAGCAATGGCCTACTGTACCGCACTGCTATATATTATATACTGGTGGTCAGCAAAATGATGCACTGTCCTCCTACTATATATACTGCACACAACTTAAATGCACCACAGGTATGGATGGATAGTATACTTGACGACACAGAGGTAGGTAGAGCAGTGGACTACTGTACCGTACTGCTAAATATTATATACTGGTGGTCAGCAAAATTATGCACTGTCCTACTACTATATATACTGTGCACAACTTAAATGCACAACAGGTATGGATGGATAGTATACTTGACGACACAGAGGTAGGTAGAGCAGTGGCCTACTGTACCGTACTGCTATATATTATATACTGGTGGTCAGCAAAATTATGCACTGTCCTACTACTATATATACTGCGCACAACTTAAATGCACCACAGGTATGGATGGATAGTATACTTGACGACACAGAGGTAGGTAGATCAGTCGCCTACTGTACCGTACTGCTATATATTATATACTGGTGGTCAGCAAAATTATGCACTGTCCTACTACTATATATACTGCGCACAACTTAAATGCACCACAGGTATGGATGGATAGTATACTTGACGACACAGAGGTAAGTAGAGCAGTGGACTACTGTACCGTACTGCTATATATTATATACTGGTGGTCAGCAAAATTATGCACTGTCCTACTACTATATATACTGCGCACAACTTAAATGCACCACAGGTATGGATGGATAGTATACTTGATGACACAGAGGTAGGTAGAGCAGTGGACTACTGTACCGTACTGCTATATATTATATACTGGTGGTCAGCAAAATTATGCACTGTCCTACTACTATATATACTGCGCACAACTTAAATGCACCACAGGTATGGATGGATAGTATACTTGACGACACAGAGGTAGGTAGAGCAGTGGACTACTGTACCGTACTGCTATATATTATATACTGGTGGTCAGCAAAATGATGCACTGTCCTACTACTATATATACTGCGCACAACTTAAATGCACCACAGGTATGGATGGATAGTATACTTGACGACACAGAGGTAGGTAGAGCAGTGGACTACTGTACCGTACTGCTATATATTATATACTGGTGGTCAGCAAAATGATGCACTGTCCTACTACTATATATACTGCGCACAACTTAAATGCAGCACAGGTATGGATGGATAGTATACTTGACGACACAGAGGTAGGTAGAGCAGTGGACTACTGTACCGTACTGCTATATTTTATATACTGGTGGTCACTGGTCAGCAAAATTATGCACTGTCCTCCTACTAAATACTACAATGCAGCACAGATATGGAGCATTTTTCAGGCAGAGAACGTATAATACTGGTGGTCACTGGTCAGCAAAACTCTGCACTGTACTCCTCCTATATAATACTGCTGGTCCCCAGTCCCCACAATAAAGCACACTGAGCAGAGATATTTGCAGCACACTGAGAACAGATATAGAGCATTTTTCAGGCAGAGAACGTACATATTTGCAGCACACTGAGCACAGATATTTGCAGAACACAGAGCACAGATATTGGCAGCACACAGAGCACAGATATTTGCAGCACACAGAGCACAGATATTTGCAGCACACTAGGCACAGATATTTGCAGCACACTAAGCCAGAGCCGGATTAAGACCATGGGGGGCCCCGGGCACTTAAGAGAGTGGGGCCCCTAATAGAGAAGGCAGAATATATATATATATATATATATATATACATACAGATGTGTCCACATACATCTTTGCTATATCCCGCCATGTATGGCACAGTTTTGCATGCCACAGACTCAGAGATTTAGCCATGCCTTGTCATTTTTCTTAATTTGCTTCTTTAATATGTTACTTTATACATATTCTATTATGGCAAACAAAAATTTTGAAATTCATCCACTCGCTACTTGTGAAAAACAGCTTAGCTGTGTTTTGCATGTTGTGCCAAGTTTGTAAAAAAGCAAAGATGTAAGTGGACACATCTGTATATATATTTGCCTCCCCAAGCAGCACATGGCGGACCTCCTGCCCTGCACTCCCGTCCCCTCTGCAGCAGCGGGTGCACAGACAGGACAGCTGAGCTGAGCGACGGCTCAGCTGTCCAATAAAGTATGAATGAAGCAGCCTGCCGCTCAGTCATTGGCTGGGCACGCAGGCTGTTTCATTGATACATTATTGGACAGCTGAGCCGTCGCTCAGCTCAGCTGTCCTGTCTGTGCGCCCGCTGCTGCAGTGAGGACAGGAGCCGGGGAGTACAGCACCGCAGATCGGATCGGAAGAGAGATCCGATCTGCGGTGTGGCAGGGGGCCCTTTTGGAAAAGGGGGCCCGGGGTACGTATCCCCCGGCCCCCCCCTTAATCCGGCTCTGCACTGAGCACAGATATTTGCAGCACACTGAGCACAGATATTTGCAGCACACTGAGCACAGATATTTGCAGAAAACAGAGCACAGATATTTGCAGCACACTGTACAAAGAAAGAACTGAGAGGACGCAGACACGTCCTCGTTATCATCTCCAAAGCACGAGTGAAAATGGCGACGACGCGCGGCTCATTATATAGAATACGAATCTCGCGAGAATCCGACAGCGGGATGATGACGTTCGGGCGCGCTCGGGTTAACCGAGCAAGGCGGGAGGATCCGAGTCTGCCTCGGACCCGTGTAAAATGGGTGAAGTTCGGGGGGGTTCGGATTCCGAGGAACCGAACCCGCTCGCCATGCTTCGGGCATGGTGCCTTCGCTCGGCACACTTTACCGTTCCAATCGTAGTCCACGTGGATCGTTAAGTATGAAAAAATCCAATTTTTTTTAAAAACTCATGTCGACCTTTAGACCTGTCGACCTAGCACATGTCGACCTAGAAACCCTGTCGACCTTCCATCCATGTCGACCTAGTGACTGTCGACCTATAGTGGTCGACCTAAACATTGTCGACCTAGACACTGTCGATCTTCAGACCGGATCCCGTTCAGAATAGACTGGAAATTAGTGGAAATTATGGGTATTGAGGTTAATAATACTATAGGATCAAAATGACCCCCAAATTCTATGATTTAAGCTGTTTTTGAGGGTTTTTTGTAAAAAAAAAACCACCCGAATCCAAAACACACCCGAATCCGACAAAAAATTTTCAGGGAGGTTTTGCCAAAACGCGTCCGAATCCAAAACACGGCCGCGGAACCGAATCCAAAACCAAAACACAAAACCTGAAAAATAATATATACATATATACTATATGTGTGTGAATATACTGTATGTGTATATATACTGTATGTGTGTGTGTATATATATACTATATATTAGCCCAGATCTCTGACTTTGTATTTGCTAACACTGGGCGGAGTCACAACACTGGGCGGAGTTAGTCAAATGAGTCACAGGTCTGGGCAAATCTATAGGAGACTAGGAGCAGAAGCAGATGGTATGGGCATGGCACAGGCAGGGGTGAATACCTCCCAGCTTTCTTCAGGCAGACAGGGGTGCATACCTCCCAGCTTTCTTCAGGCAGAAGGAGGGACACACGCGCGGCAAAAAGGGTGCGTGGACAACTAAACGGGGCGTGGCTTCACGGAGGACCCGCGATAGCGAGCCACGCCCCATTTTCGTCAGTGAGGGGGCATGCCCAGTGCTCTGTGAGCTGCTGGCATGCCCCCAGGGGCGGATTATATGTCTGGGGGGCCCAGGGCATTTGAGACAAGGGGGCCTTATCTCATTGCTGTGCCTGCTGCCGGTTCAGGGGCGTGACCTAATCGCGGGACATGGGACCACGTCCCCTTATGCAAATTCCGGGATTTTTTTTTTCAATGGGATTTTGGCCCCTCAGCTAGGGGTAACTCCAGAGGTGGCGGTCGCTCCCCCTACACGCCCGCACAGGCAGAAGAAAGCAGGGAGACTGCTGCCTCCCTGCATCACCACAGACCTGCCAACACGCAGCAGCGTGAGCTGACTGTAGCACAATGCTGCCGCTGTTGCTGGCAGGACGGGGGAGCTTCAGAGCTGGGACAGAGCTACTCCAGCCGGGGGGGGGGGGCCCTAAAACTGTGGGTACGTACCCCCTGCTCCCCCCCTTAATCCGTCTCCACTAAATAGAACAGAGAGTACAGGAGCTTCCCAACTGCCCCCCCCCCCACTGCGGCACACTACGGCCCGCGGGTGGGACAGCGGGACAGACCCCAAAAAATGGGACTGTCCCGTGAAAATCGGGACAGTTGGGTGGTATTGGGGTGTGTGAGGGGGTATGCCGTACAGACAGACGGGCACCGGCTCACTGTGTGCTTGACCCCCCACATCAGCATACTCAGCAGGGTCTCTCTGGCGCGGAGGAGCGTCACTTTCTGGCACACTCCACGCTTCTTAGCTGCAGCTTTGTGGGGCACCTGCCGCTGTGCAGGTTCCGTACTGCCTCTGTTATCTCCAGCCCCGGCAACCCCACCGCTAGCTGCAGCGCTGCCACCCACAGTGAGGTGCGCCCAGCTCCTTCTCACACTTTAGCCGGTGGGCAGCGCTGCAGAAGTCCGCGCTGCTTGCAGGCCCAGACCCCCTCTTCCCTCCAGCCGCAGCGCCTCCTGGGGGCTAACCAGTCACTCCCAGTCTCCTCTTACCACAGTGCCCGGCAGCCGCGAGGTCCGCGCCACATGCATGCTATGACCCCCTCCTCCCTCCAGCCGCAGCGTCTCCTGGGGGATAACCAGTCACTCCCAGTCTCCCCTTACCACAGTGCCCGGCAGCCGCAAGGTCCGCGGTGTGTGACTGAGGAGTGGGGGGAGGGATGCGGACGGGCAGAGGAAGCAGGACTCCAGCCTGAGAGAGTCAGCCATGCCAAGTCTCCACCAGCAGCAGATCCCAACAGGTTGGAGTGGAACAGCAGCAGCCAGCAGCAGTAGTGACTCCGGTAACACACATCTGTCTGT
The DNA here is from genome assembly GCF_028390025.1 of Pseudophryne corroboree. Classification (NCBI taxonomy): domain Eukaryota; kingdom Metazoa; phylum Chordata; class Amphibia; order Anura; family Myobatrachidae; genus Pseudophryne; species Pseudophryne corroboree. The sequence continues at coordinate 840,624,390 of NC_086448.1, forward strand.
CACCACTGTTCTGTCCCAAATACCAATCTCTCCCATGCCCTGTGTCCCTCTCACCCCTGGCCTTGCCCTGTCACCCTTATCTTGGCCCTTTCACCCTTATCCTGGCGCTGTCACGCTTATCCTGGCCCGGTCACCCCTGTGCTTGCCCTGTCACCCCTGTCCTGGCCCTGTCACCCCTACCCTGGCCCTGTCACACCTATCCTGTCCCTGTCATTTCTGTCCTGGCCCCGTCGCCCCTGTCCTGGCATCGTCACCCCTGTCCTGGCCCCTTCACCCCTGTTCTGACCCTGTCACCCCTGTTCTGGCCCTGTTACTGCATACCCTCTAACTACCTTTTTGGCAGGTACAGTACCCGCAGCGCCTCCAGACCCCTCCCCAATGCACCACACCTCTGCACCCTCCCCTCCACCACATGCGGCTCCCCACCCCTCCCCCACACGCTGTGCCTCCAGACCCCCTACACCACCCGCGGCTCCCACTCCCTCGCCTCTCCACCACCCACAGCACCTCCAGACCCCCTCCACCATCCACCCCCCATATATGTCTCCCCCCACCCACAGCATCTGCAGACACCCTCCTCCATCCGCGGTCCCCCACCCCTCCCACACCCACGGCACCCCTGCTCCCACCCCTCCACCACCTGCAGCGCCTCCGGACCCCCTTCCCCCTCCGCCGCACCTGCCCCTCCCCCACCCGCGGCGCTTCCGGACCCCCTACCCCACCCCCGGCACCCCCGCCCCTTTCCATCCCACAACACCTCCGGAACCCTTCACCCATCTGCAACATCCCCGCACCTGCCCCTCTCCCACCCATGGCACTCCTCCCCCACCTGCAGTGCCTCTGGACCTCTCCCCCATCTGCAGCCCCCACTCCTCTGCCCCTCCCCCACCCGCAGCACCTCCCGACCCTTCCTCATCCGCCCCCCTCCACCCGCAGCATCTATAGACACCCTCCCCCATCCACAGTCCCCCCCCGCACCCACTACATTTTGTACATCTTGCCCTGCAGGTGCTGTTCACGCCATCGCAAGGGGCTGCGCCACCTCCTTCACCATCGCACGCCCTTTCATTGTGCAATATTTAACCACTAACAAAGGAATGCAGGTAATACTCCATATAATACAAATATTGAACCCCAGAAAGGCATGCAAGGGTTAAGAGGGCGTAGCCCCTTGCGACGGTGTGAAGAGCGCCCGTAGGACGCGATGAAGCACCTAGTATATAATATATACATATATACTATATGTGTGTGAATATACTGTATGTGTGTGTGTGTGTATATACTATATGTGTGTGTGAATATACTGTATGTGTGTATATATACTCTGTGTGTATATATCATGTATGTGTGTGTGTGATGTATGGGGTGTGGTTCATAGGGTTGACCACACTTAGGTCGACAGTAACTAAGTCGACACCCAAAATAGGTTGACACAAGCATTAGTTCGACATAAACACGGTCGACGTGACAAAAGGTCGACATGAGGTTTTTGGGTTTTTTTTGTTTCGTTTTCTTAGTGCCATGCTGCGGGCAAGGTGTCTTGCTCCGCTACCGCTGCGCATGGCACAGGTTACTATTCCCAATCATAGTCCAGGTGGATCAAAAAGTTTGAAAAAGTAAAAAAAAAATGCGAAAAACACATGTCGCCCTTTTGTCATGTCAACCTAGTAACCAAGTCTACCTAATCACTGTCGACCTAAGTGTGGTCAACCTAGAAACCAGATACCGCTGTATGTGTGTGTATATACTGTATGCGTGTGATTATACTGTATGTGTGTGTGTATGTTTATATACTGTGTGTGTATATACTGTATGTGTGTGTGTGTGTGTGTGTGTATATATACTGTGTGTGTTTACACTGTATATGTCTGTGTTTATATACTGTGTGTGTATATACTGTATGTGCGCGTGTATACATACTGTGAGTGTTTACACTGTATGTGTGTGTGTTTATATATACTGTGTGTGTATATACTGTATGTGTGTGTGTATATATACTGTGTGTGTTTACACTGTATGTGTCTGTGTTTATATATACTGTGTGTGTATGTGTGTGTGTGTGTGTGTGTGTGTGTGTGTGTGTGTATATATATATATATATATATATATATATACGTAGTAACATAGTATCTAAGGTTGAAAAAAGACAATTGTCCATCGGGTTCAACCTATTTGTGGTCTCCTATGCACGATTATTTTGTATAACATTTTTACTGAAGTTGATGACTGCCGTTCCGATTTACCCGTCTTTTTTATAATAACCATAGTGCGTGACTATGCCCCGTAACCCTGGATATCCTTATCCATTAGGAATTTATCTAACCCATTCTTAAAGGTGTTGACTGAGTCGGCCATTACAACTCCCTCAGGCAGGGAATTCCAAACACGTATCGTCCTTACCGTAAAAAAGCCTTTACGCCGTATTGTGCGGAATCTCCTCTCCTCTAACCTGAGCGAGTGTCCACGAGTTCTCTGTATTGATCTAACCAAAAACAGGTCCTGCGCAAGATCTATATATTTTTCCTTATATATTTGTAAATGTTGATCATGTCCCCTCTTAATCTCTTCTTTTCCAGTGTAAACATGCCTAGTCTTGCAAGCCTTTCCTCGTATTCCAGCGTCTCCAAACCCTTAATTAGTTTGGTCGCCCGCCTTTGAACCTTTTCTAGCTCCAGGATATCCTTTTTGTAGTAAGGTGCCCAGAATTGTACACAGTATTCAAGGTGTGGCCTCTCAAGTGATTTATATAACGGGAGTATAATACTCTCGTCCCTAGCATCAATTCCTCGTTTTATGCATGCTAATATCTTATTAGCCTTCTTTGCTGCAGTCCTACTTTGGGTACTACTGTTTAGTTTGCTATCTATGATGACACCTAAGTCCTTTTCCAGTACAGAATCCCCTAATTTTACCCCATTTAGTAGGTAGGTGTAATTTTTGTTCTTGTTACCACAGTGCATTACCTTACACTTGTCTGTATTGAAGCGCATTCTCCATTTCGCTGCCCAAGCTTCTAATTTAACTAAGTCGTTCTGAAGTGACTCAGCATCCCCCTCCACATTTTTAACTTTACACAATTTGGTATCATCTGCAAAATTAACACCATGCTCTCTAGACCTTCTGTTAGGTCATTAATGAAAATATTGAACAATAGCGGTCCTAATACTGAGCCTTGCGGCACACCACTTAGCACCTCAGTCCAAGTTGAAAAAGATCCATTAACCACAACGCGCTGCTCCCTAATATCTAACCAGTTTTTGACCCAAGTGCATATTGTGCTCCCTAGCCCTGATTCTTATAGCTTGTAGATAAGTCTCATGTGTGGTACAGTGTCGAATGCTTTGGCAAAATCTAAAAAGATTACATCCACCTCTTTACCCTGATCTAGGTTTGCGCGGTTACTGTTTCATAAAAGCCAAGTAAGTTGGTTTGACAGGATCTGTCCTTCATAAACCCATGTTGATTCATTTTAACGACTTTATTGACTTCAAGGAACTTCTGAATACTATCTCTTAGAATACCTTCCAATACTTTCCCCACTATAGATGTAAGACTAACTGGTCTATAATTACCTGGTTCAGCTTTACTTCCCTTTTTGAATATAGGCACTACTTCCGCTATACGCCAGTCTTTGGGAACCATACCTGATATTACTGAATCCTTAAAGATCAAAAATAGCGGTTTTGCAAGTTCAGAGTGAAGCTCCATTAGAACCCTTGGGTGAATACCATCGGGACCTGGTTACTTATTAATCTTTAAATGTTTTAATCGGTCACAGACTACTTCCTCGCTTAATTGAGTACCTATCAGTGGGATATTTTCATTATTGAGATTATGATTTAGTCCCTGAATTGGGTCCTCTCTAGTAAATACTGTTGAAAAAAACTCATTTAGTGTGTCCGCCATGTCATTATCATTTTTGCTTAAGACTCCCAACTTGTCTTTTAAAGGGCCTATACTCTCCTTCTTTAATCTCTTGCTGTTAATGTATTTAAATATTTTTTGGGGATTCGCTTTGCTTTCCTTAGCTACTAGTTTTTCAGTTTCTACTTTAGCCGCTCTTATTTCCTTTTTGCATATTTTGTTACATTCCTTATAGTGCTGAAATGACTCTGCTTCCCCGTCAGATTTGTATTTTTTAAATGCTCGCCTTTTCTTGCCCATAAGTTCCTTAATCTTTTTGTTAAGCCACATCGGTTTATGATTTTTATTCCTTTTTTTGCTGCTCATAGGAATAAATTTGAGTGTATTTTTAGCTAGCAGGAATTTTAGTACCTCCCATTTCTCCATAGTATTTTTTCCTAAAAACAAACCTTCCCATTCAATATCCCTGAAAAATACCCTCATATTTTCAAAATTCGCTTTGCTAAAGTTTAGAGTTCTAGTTGAGCCAGTATAGGGCTGTTTATGGAAACTGATATTGAATGTGACCATATTGTGGTCGCTGTTTCCTATGGGTTCCCCTACTATAATACCTGATACCAAATCCCCATTGTTTGTTAATACCAGGTCTAAGATTGCATTGTACCTGGTAGGTTCCTCAATTAGTTGAACTAAGTAGTTATCATTAAGTGTGTTTAAAAACATATTGCCCCTAGCAGTATCACATGAATCGTTTTTCCAGTTTATCTCTGGATAGTTAAAATCTCCCATCACTACTATGTCTCCTACTCCTGCTGCTCTTTCAATTTGCTTTAGTAACAATTCCTCATCAGATGCATTGATACCAGGCGGGCATATAGCATACACCCAATACTAACTTTTTTATTCCTTTTTCCCCCGGATGCAATTTCTACCCATAATGTCTCGACAGTGTCTCCATTCCCGTATATCAGGTTTTAAAAACGGCTTTACGTAAAGACACACCCATCCACCCTTTTTATTTAGTCTGTCTCTCCTAAACAGTGTATAGCCCTATAGATTGACTGTCCAATCATGAGATTCATCCCACCAAGTTTCAGTAATGCCTATAATATCATACGGTTTGCTGGCTGCAAGTATTTCTAGTTCACCCTTTTTACCAGTAATGCTTCTGGCGTTTACATACATACAACTAAGATAAGTATTTTCCCTTGCATTAGGGACATCTTTCACCTTATGTAGCAATGATGACCTGTAATCGTCATTGGTTAGTGCTTTGGTAAAATCTCTTTTAGTACCCATGTTAGTAACCTTACCGCCTGCTCTTACCCTCCCCCAACTTCTCCCCCATTTCGTTTACTACCGCCATCCCCACTATTCTCACTGCACGCCCCGTAGTTTCTAGCTAAACCCTCCCCCCAGACTCCTAGTTTAAAATCTCCTCCAACCTTCTAACCATCCTTCCCCCCAGCACTGCTGCCCCCTCCTCAGTCAGGTGCAATCCATCACGACAAAAGAGATGGCGCCTGACTAAGAAGTACGCCCAGTGTTCCAGGAACACAAACCCCTCTTTCCTGCACCAATCCCTAAGCCACACATTTACCTCCCTAATCTCCCTCTGCCTCCCTGGACTAGCGCGTGGCATGGGTAATATTTCGGAGAATATTACCTTAGATGTCCTTGCCTTAAGTTTCTTGCCTAAGTCCCTATAGTCTTTCTTAAGGACATCCCACCTTCCGCTAACTTTGTCATTGGTGCCAACATGCACCAAGACCGCTGGGTCTTTCCCAGCCCCTCCCAACAATCTATCTACCCGGTCCAGGATGTGCCACACCCAGGAGACAACAGACTGTATGGCGATCACGGTTCCGGTAGCAGATTGCCCTATCTGCCTTCCTGATGATAGAATCCCCTACCACCACCATCTGGCTAGGTACATCACTATCTTTTATCCCAACTGCGCCAAAGGGACCGCTCCTCTGGATGCTAGAGGGACCGCTCCTCTGGATGCTAGAGGGAGCAGTCTCCTCCGGCACCGTCATTTCTTCACTATCATCCTCCGATTCCTCGTCCAGTCGGGCAAATTTGTTCGGGTTTGATAGTTCGGAGATGTCGAGCCTCCCCCTCTTTTTCTTCCTTCTAACTGTGACCCAGCTGGCTACCTGATCATCATCCTCTACTACCAGTGACACCTCCTGTGAGGAAGGTAGATGGGCAAGCATTAATGTGATTCTGCAATAAAGCCAATGTTACTCCATTTTGTTATATTCAATAGATTATAAACTTACTTTAGCATTAATATAGGATATGCTTAAATATGCTGGGGGGAAAAAAGAAAAGTATAGAATGATGAAATATTCAGTTAGCAAAAAGAGGAACTTGTGGGTAAGCCATGTCTGATAGAGATAAAGAAAGGAACTTGTGGGTAAGCCATGTCTGAGAGATAAAGAAAAGGAAAAGAACAAGACCGTTATCAGGAAGAGGACACAACCCTGAGGTTAAACTGTAAACTCCTCTGAGCCTTTTCAAACAAGTATAAATATATGTATGAAAGAACATTAAACCAGAACTCAGATTGAATACACCAGGCTGAGTGTGTGATCATTTGATTTCTCCAGCTGGCTGCACGGCACTTATATTTTATTCACAGGTGATTCTGAATACAAAAGACAGGCTGTTGTTGGAGTCCTCTCAGAGAAGGCTGAGGCTAAAGGAGGTCTGCCTCCAACATTTTCATGGTGCCGAAACCCGGGAAGCCAAGAAGTTGAATAGAGGAGCAACAAGTCACCTGACTCTAGACGTTGGAACCGTTTAAACCGCGGTAAGTAACAAATTGATTGCGATTTTTCGCCAATTGTTACTTTACGTGTTTTAACTTCTGTGTCAGAAGTGTCAGTTTTCTCTGTTCAACTCAAGCGCTTCCTAGTAAAAGCCTTGCCTCTTTTGTATCAGAACTGTAATGTAAATATATGTCTGAAATTGAAGAATGTATTGATTTTGAAAGCTCATATGGTTGTGGGTGTTGTACTGTTAGTTTAAAGTGGTTTGTGCAAGGTCCTCCTGGGTCAGTAAATATTACATTTGTTGTACGCACTGAAAAAGATATATCAGGTTTTAGAAGGTGTAGGGGACATTAAGAAGGTGTTTATGGTAAAACTGTGGGTTATATGAAAGGTATATTAACAACAGGATGTCATGGTTTTGTTAAATCTAAGGGAAGGCAAGGACTTGCGCCAGATACTGAAAGAACCAGAACCTGAAAGATTCTTTTGTCCCTATTCTGTCAGACCCACCAGATTGAGATATAACTTGATAACGGAAGATTGTGAGTCCACCCATAAGGAAACTGAATGATTACAGGTGTATGTAATCAGTAGGACAGAGGTAAACCTGTAGTGTTCAGGAAACCCATCTTTACAATAATCAACATAGAGTACTGAAGTTGTGTAACTCATATCGGAGAGAGAAGTGTTGATAAATTGGCAGAAGGCAGGATGGGAACCTCTAATAGCAAGGGTGAATTAACCCCTGTGGAAATAGTTAAACAGGAGGTTGGACCACATGCAGTCAAAGATATAGCCAAGGTATTTAAAAGGGGAGGATTTCCTCCAGATGGGGAATTTAACACTGACAAATGGAGAAAGTTCAGAATCTGTAATAGGGAATGGATAGAAAAATGCAAGAAAGAGGATCAGGTTTATATTTGGCTAACAGCAAGTGAGAAATGGGAGCAGGAGGAGGAAAGGAAGAAGAAAGAGAGGGAAGATGACCAGCATATGACGGTCTGTTTAGCAACTACAGGAACGAACCAGGGCCATAATGTGCCAGTTATTCCCAATCCGCCCCCTCCTCCACCTGTAATACCAGTCCCAGTACCTACACTAGTCACAGATCCACCCCCTTACCCCGCAAATCTGGGAACCCCAGGGCAACCTCCTATAGTATGGAACCAGTACCCTGATTTAACTAAATGTCCCCAATGTGCATCTTTGTTGGAACAAGAGAGGATGGCATGTCCCAACTGTACACCTCAGATAGGAACAGGCCACAGAACTCCATTAATGATAAATAGACTGAAACCGTACAACCTGCCCGGTCAAGGGGAAATGCATTCAGGATCCCCATTGTCTCATAAAGACAAAAGAAAACTGAGAAAGGGGAGACTGGGAACAAGAAATGTATTTTACACTGAAGCAGAAAATGGAACTCTTCAGATGCATGAAATTGAGGAAGAAGATGAATCAGAAAACTTAAATGTTCCTGCTTGTTACCCAGTACGTACCTTTGCCTATGTCAATCCAAGAGGAGGACAGCCTATATTAGCGGATGAGGAGGGATATGTTCAAGGACAAAATAATTTTAGACCACAATTTTTTACAAGAGAACAGCATACCCCTTTTTCAGTAATGGAAGTTACAGCCATAATAAAAGATAGCCCAGATCCCTACAAACAGCCTGGACGGTTTGGGTTATATATGGAGACTGTGTAATTTACATTCCGCAGCATGGGTAGATGTGGAACAAATATTTAAAAATAAATTAGCAGAGGGTGATCTATGACTGTTAGGGTCTCCTGCCCTGTGCTGCCACGTCGTCATGGCAACCGGGAGACAAGTGCTAGCGGAGTAACCTGAGCGCAGCTGATACTCCGGTTCGGGTCTTTTGCTGTGCAGTGGTTATAGGCTCTGTGCATGGCAGGGGATCCGGTGCTGGTTTTTGTGCTCACAGTCTGTGAGGTCTGAGTGGGGCGTGGACAGCACCTGCTTTATAAGGCCTCTTTTCAGGGTAAGCAGATGCTGCTGAATCTTTGTTGGTTAGTCAGTTTCTGAAAGTTAGCCAGTACTGTGTAGCTTTGTATTTGTTTGTTGCTTACTGCAAATAGGCCTGGGGATTTGGTATTACACTCTGCCAATCCAGACTTAGCAGTAAGACTGGAGTCAGTCGTTCAGCTTGCTGGGGTTCTGTTACTACTCTGTGAACTTAGCAAGTTTGCGGCTGTATTCTAAGACTTGCCTGTCTAATCCTGTCTCACTGTGCTAGGTGTCAGGGGTCAGTTTAGTGGCAGTAAACCGAACCTGTGCACTGCAAGTGAGAATTAGGATTGTGGAGAATCTCCTTGTGTCTATCATTCCATCTCTGACCAAGGAGTTTACTGCCACACCCGTTGGTAACCCTTTAGGGTTTTGCTGTTGCCCTTAGCAACAGCATTTCGGGTTTTCTATGTATTAAAAACACAACATCTTGCTTTTCACATCTGAGCAGTTCTAATACAAGGGAGATACCCTGTTCCTTAGCCTCTGGGCTTCTCTGTTCACGTTGTGTGTATTTTGTTACCCTTCCACCTTCTGTGTACGTTATGTCATATTCCCTAGTCTGTCTGTGAGTCCATGTGTTTTGCATAACAGTTCAAACACCAGTACATTCCTGCAGGCACTGGAGTGCATAACAGTCCTGACACCAGTACTTTCCTGCAGGCACTGGTGTGCATAACATATTCAGCAGCCCAATACTCCTGTTGAAATTTTGTGGGAATATGGAGCATACCCCTCAAAATACGTTGCAACAGGTGGTTGATCAGGTGCAGGTCCTGACTCAAAAATGTAATGATTTGTCCATTAAAATGCACACCTCCCAGGCTGCTGGCGGAGCTCCCGCAGCAGCAGCACCTGCAGGGGTTAAGGAGCCGAAAGTAAATCTCCCGGATCGTTTTTCTGGAGATCGCTCGCAGTTCTTTTGTTTCAAGGAGAGCTGCAAGCTATACTTCCGGCTTAGGCCTCAGTCTTCTCGGTCGGAGATTCAGCGGGTGGGCATAGTGATTCCCTTGCTACAAGGAGACCCACAGGTCTGGGCATATGGGTTGCAGCCTGACTGTCCGTCGCTTAAAAGTGTTGATGCTTTTTTTACGGCACTGGGCATGTTGTATGATGACCCTGACAAGACGGCCTCAGCCGAGGCTCAGATTTCGATCCTTAAGCAAGGGCGAAGGCCAGTTGAGGTTTACTGTACGGAGTTTCGGAGGTTGGCCCATGATACCCAGTGGAATGACCCAGCCCTGAGACACCAGTACCGAAGAGGTCTTTCTAACCAGATAAAGGACCAACTGGTACAACATCCCTTGCCTGATAGCTTGGATCAGCTCATGCAGTTATCCATCCGGGTGGATAGACGGCTGAGAGAGCGTAGGCTTGAAAGGGAGACTGAGATTTCCTTCCTTCCCAAGGGAACCTCAGACTCTGAGGAATTTTCCGAGGAGTCTATGCAGATTGGGGCTACCCGCCTCTCCTCGCGTGAGAAGATGCGGAGGAGACAGCAGGGGTTGTGTTTATACTGTGGGAATAAAGGTCATGTGGTAGTATCATGCCCAGAAAAGCCGGAAAACTTCAGGGCCTGAGGGTGATGGGAAATATCCTGTCAGGCCAGAAGTCAGAATTTCCCAAGAAGACTTTTATCATTCCGGTGACCTTGAAGATCCTCGGTCAAACTGTCAAGACTGAGGCCTTTGTGGACAGTGGGGCCGACGGGGTTTTTATGGACCGCCAATTCGCCCTGAAACACTCTGTTCCCTTAGTACCCTTGGCATCGGAAATTGAGATTTGTGGGTTAAACGGGGAACCATTATCCCAAGGTAAAATTACCTCTTGCACTAGCCAGATTTCTTTGTTTATTGGAGCCACACACTCTGAAAAATTGTCCTTTTATGTGACTGTCTGTACTTTTGCCCCATTGGTGTTGGGGTTACCCTGGTTAAGGGCCCACAATCCACAATTTGACTGGGTCTCTGGGGAGATTCTTAGTTGGAGTACTGATTGTTTCAGGAGTTGCTTGAGCCTTCCAGTCAGGTTCTCGCAGCTAAGTTTGCCAGGATTGCCAGGGTGTTATGCAGATTTTGCGGACGTGTTCTCCAAAAAAGTTGCAGAGGTACTACCTCCCCATCGCTCCTATGACTGTGCCATTGATTTGTTGCCAAATGCTAAGCTTCCCAAGAGCAGGTTGTACTCCCTGTCACGTCCTGAGACTCAGGCTATGGCAGAGTACATTCAGGAGAACTTGGCTAAGGGATTTATCAGACCTTCACAGTCTCCAGTTGGGTCGGGGTTCTTCTTCGTGGGTAAAAAGGACGGTTCGTTGCGACCCTGCATCGACTTCAGGGAATTGAACCGTATCACGATTAAAAACTCATACCCACTGCCTCTCATTTCGGTCTTGTTTGACCAGCTTCGTACTGCCACCATTTTTTCTAAGATTGACCTACGCGGTGCGTACAATCTAATCCGAATAAGAGAGGGGGATGAATGGAAGACTGCCTTTAATACCCACTCGGGGCATTATGAATATTTGGTGATGCCTTTTGGGCTCTGTAATGCCCCGGCAGTCTTCCAGGATCTCATGAATGATGTGCTCAGGGAATATTTGGATAGATTCTTAGTTGTATACTTAGATGACATCCTAATCTTCTCCCATTCCCTGGAGGAACATCGGAAGCATGTACGCTTAGTCCTCCAGAAACTCAGAGACCACCGGCTTGGGGCGAAGCTGGAGAAGTGCGAAGTTCAGCAAATCGCATTTCTAGGATATATTATCTCCCCAGAAGGTTTCCAAATGGAGGGTTCCAAGGTACAGGCAGTCCTGGATTGGGTGCAGCCCACTAGTTTGAAGGCGCTTCAGCGTTTCCTGGGCTTTGCGAATTTTTATAGACGATTTATCGCTGGATTTTCGTCTATAGTGGCGCCCTTGGTGGCACTCACTAAGAAAGGGGCGGATGTTGCTCCCTGGTCTTGTGAGGCTAAAGCGGCTTTTGCCCGTCTCAAAAGGGCATTTGTTTCGGCCAAGGTGCTGCGACACCCAGATCCAGAGCGTCCTTTTGTGGTGGAGGTGGATGCCTCTGAGATGGGTATTGGGGCAGTGCTTTCTCAGATGGGAGTGTCAGATAATCGCCTTCATCCCTGTGCTTACTTTTCCCGTAAATTTTCGCCTGCCGAGATGAATTATGACGTGGGTAACCGGGAATTGTTGGCTATTAAGGATGCACTCGAGGAGTGGAGACACTGGCTTGAGGGGGCTAAGTTTGTGGTCTCAATTCTCACTGACCATAAGAATCTGGCATATTTAGAGTCAGCGAAGCGTCTCAATGCCAGGCAGGCACGATGGGCTTTGTTTTTTGCTCGCTTTAATTTTTTGATAACATATCGCCCTGGGTCAAAAAACATCAAGGCTGATGCGCTCTCGCAGAGTTTTGCTCCAATCCAGGAGACCACCGAGGAGCCGTTGCCCATTGTTTCCCCATCATGTATTAAAGTGGGCATTACCCAGGACCTCTTATCATTAGTCCTTAGAGCACAGGAGCAGGCTCCTCCAGACCTTCCGGTAGGTCTTTTGTTTGTGCCTCCTAGGTTAAGACAGCGAGTGTTCCTGGAATTCCATGCCAAGAAGTCTGCAGGTCACCCGGGTATTGCCAGAACTCGGGAGTTGCTATCTAGGGCGGTGTGGTGGCCCTCGGTGGCTAAGGATGTGGATCAGTGGGTTCGGGCATGTGACATCTGTGCCCGAAATAAGACTCCTAGAGGGGTTCCTGTTGGCCCATTACATCCACTCTCTATCCCATCTAAGCCATGGACCCACATTTCAATGGATTTTGTGGTGGACTTTCCCAAATCCTCGGGGATGACAGCCATCTGGGTTGTCGTTGACAGGTTTTCGAAGATGGCGCACTTCGTTCCACTGGTTGGGCTGCCATCGGCCAGACGCCTGTCTGAATTATTTATGCTGCATGTTGTGCGTCTCCACGGGTTGCCACTTGATGTGGTCTCTGACCGCGGATCCCAGTTTGTGGCCAAATTCTGGAGGGCATTTTGTTCCGATCTCCAGATTTCTGTCAGCTTGTCGTCGGGCTACCATCCGCAGTCTAATGGGCAGACTGAAAGGGTGAACCAGTCCTTGGAGCAGTTCCTCAGGTGTTATGTCTCCAAGTGTCAGACTGACTGGGTTGCTCATCTGTCCATGGCGGAGTTTGCCTATAACAACGCGGCTCACTCTGCTACAGGGATCTCTCCCTTCCTTTGTGTGTATGGGCATCATCCTAAGGCCAATTCTTTTGACCCCCTGGACTCCACGCCTGGTGGTTCCTCTGTGGTTTCGGTCCTTAGAGGTATTTGGCGGAAAGTGAAGAAAGCCCTTGTGTCTGTGTCATTAGTGACCAAAAGGGTTTTTGATAAGCGGAAAAGACCCTGCAGCTTCAAATTAGGAGACTTCGTCTGGTTGTCTACCAAGAATTTGAAGTTGAGACAGCCATCTCATAAGTTAGGCCCCCGGTTCATCGGCCCTTATAAGATCACCAGGGTTATCAATCCGGTGGCATTTCAGTTAGATCTGCCCCGTTCTTTGGGTATCAATAAAACATTTCATTGTTCCCTTTTAAAACGGGCGATTAGTAATCCTTCTTCCAGTGGAAGACCTTCCCCTCTTCTGATACGTGGCCAGAGGGAGTTTGTTGTTGAAAGGATTCTTGACTCCAAGGTGGTTCGGGGTCGGCTGTCATTTTTGGTGCACTGGAAGGGGTATGGCCCGGAGGAGCGGTCGTGGGTGCGCAGTTGTGATCTTCATGCCCCCAGACTGATACGCTCTTTCTTCTCGCAGTTCCCCGATAAACCCGGTGGTAGGGGTTCTTTGACCCCTCGTCAGAGGGGGGGTACTGTTAGGGTCTCCTGCCCTGTGCTGCCACGTCGTCATGGCAACCGGGAGACAAGTGCTAGCGGAGTAACCTGAGCGCAGCTGATACTCCGGTTCGGGTCTTTTGCTGTGCAGTGGTTATAGGCTCTGTGCATGGCAGGGGATCCGGTGCTGGTTTTTGTGCTCACAGTCTGTGAGGTCTGAGTGGGGCGTGGACAGCACCTGCTTTATAAGGCCTCTTTTCAGGGTAAGCAGATGCTGCTGAATCTTTGTTGGTTAGTCAGTTTCTGAAAGTTAGCCAGTACTGTGTAGCTTTGTATTTGTTTGTTGCTTACTGCAAATAGGCCTGGGGATTTGGTATTACACTCTGCCAATCCAGACCTAGCAGTAAGACTGGAGTCAGTCGTTCAGCTTGCTGGGGTTCTGTTACTACTCTGTGAACTTAGCAAGTTTGCGGCTGTATTCTAAGACTTGCCTGTCTAATCCTGTCTCACTGTGCTAGGTGTCAGGGGTCAGTTTAGTGGCAGTAAACCGAACCTGTGCACTGCAAGTGAGAATTAGGATTGTGGAGAATCTCCTTGTGTCTATCATTCCATCTCTGACCAAGGAGTTTACTGCCACACCCGTTGGTAACCCTTTAGGGTTTTGCTGTTGCCCTTAGCAACAGCATTTCGGGTTTTCTATGTATTAAAAACACAACATCTTGCTTTTCACATCTGAGCAGTTCTAATACAAGGGAGATACCCTGTTCCTTAGCCTCTGGGCTTCTCTGTTCACGTTGTGTGTATTTTGTTACCCTTCCACCTTCTGTGTACGTTATGTCATATTCCCTAGCCTGTCTGTGAGTCCATGTGTTTTGCATAACAGTTCAAACACCAGTACATTCCTGCAGGCACTGGAGTGCATAACAGTCCTGACACCAGTACTTTCCTGCAGGCACTGGTGTGCATAACAATGACAGATTAAGGATATGGCAGCTCATCAAGCCACTGATTATCATGAACAGATAGAAGATGTACTAGAAGCACAAAGGAAAACTATAGCCAGTGGACCACAATTTGTGGCATGCCTAAGGAGATGGTGTTATTTAAGAAATCAAAGGTATCCAGAAGCCATTGGACCACAAGGAGAACAACCGTTTAGAAGTCACCTCTGTAAAATTAAGGATATGGTCCGAAATGAAGGTTTGGACTCAGAAGCAGAAGCAGGAGAAAGGATGGTCAGATACTGAGTATTGGAAGGTTTAAGACCAAGTCTAAAACAGAAATTAATTACTAGTACTCCTGCATATAGGTCTACGCCTATGGATCAAATTCTGGATACGGTAGAGGCCTTAGAAGATCTGGAAAAGGAGAAAAAGGTAGCCAAATCCAAAACCGTCTACCTGGTCACAGAAGAAGGCTCAAAGAAAAAAAATTAGAAGAGGAAGGAAGAGCCATGATCAAGCCCGAATCGGGAAAATGCTTCTGGTGCAAGAAACCAGGACACTTCAAAAGAGACTGTCGCACATATAAGAGTTGGATAGAGAAAAGGGGCAATCAAGTCCCCAAGGATAAGGTAGACTGAAGTCCCGGCACCCCAGTACCAATGATACTCCCGATGAACCCCCCTGACAGAATGGAAGATGGGTTTATTAAAGTCAAACTGCCAACGGTAGAAAATGTTTCCTGCCTGCTTGATACTGGGGCAAGCCAATCAGTTATAAGACAGGAAGAAGTACCAGCACACCTCATTACAGGAAAACCAGTGACAGCAAAGGGATTAAGTGGAGAAAAGATCCAGCTGAGGAATACTAGGATCCTCAATGTACAAGTACAAGGACATCCACATGAAATCCCAGTAGAGTTCCTAGTATCTCCCACCTGCCCAGTCAACTTGCTGGGAGCAGATTTGCTGCAGAAACTACAAGCAAGTATTCTGTACAGAGGGAACAAGGTGATATTCAAGACAGCACTATCACCCACAGACTATGATCAAGTGCAAGCCGCTATACAGATATTTCTAGCAACCGCCGCAGAAGAGGATGAAGAGGAAACCCCAGAACAAATTAAAACCTGGCGAGGATGGGGAGTTCCAGACAAGGTATGGGCAAAAGGAAAAAGATGTGGGAACCATGAAGGTCCAACCTGTGAAGCTATCAAACCAGGAACTGTACCAGTAACTATAAAACAGTACCCCTTGAACAAGGAACAGACAGCAGCCATAGGAGTACAGATCAAAGATATGCTTGCACATAATGGACAGCAATATTGCTGGACAAGACTTCCTCAAGGAGGAGCTACAAGCCCATTAGAGTTCACAGAAGCCATGGCCACAGTCTTGAAGAAATGGGCACCTGAGTATCCAGAAAAAACTCAGCTACTGCAATATGTGGATGATCTACTACTAGCAACTGCTACCAAACAGCAATGCCAAGAAGAGACAATATTATTGTTAAAGTTTCTTGTAGATAAAGACTGCTGAGTGACACAAGCCAAGCTGCAATTTGCCCAGACGAAGGGGATATTCCTAGGACACTGCATTTCTCAAGGAACATGCCACCTTACAACAGAAAGAATAAAAGTTATACTGGATGCTCTAAATCCACAGACCTTAACACAGAAAAGAGCCTTTCTAGGTTTGGTGTCCTATGTCAGAGACTGGATACCAGGAGCTTCAGCCCTTATGCAACCACTGAATAATGCCAAGAAGACTGCTACAAACTCCCAAGGAGAGCAAGAGACACAATGAGTGGCAGTTAAGCAGATGAAGGAAGCCATATGTTCAGCTCCAGCCCTGGGACTCCCAGACTACACAAAGCCTTTTACCTTGTTCTGCCATGAACATAGGGGGCATGCAACAGGAGTCCTGACACAGGAGGTCGCTTATTATTCAGCAGCACTGGATGGAGTGATGCAAGGATCACCAACCTGCATAAGGTCAGTAGCAGCTGCAGCCATCCTAAAGGACAAATGTGCAGCTGTTGTGATAGATCACCCAGTTACCATACAATTTCCACATGCAGTCACAGAAATACTGCAACAGGCATCTACAAGACATCTCAGCACAACAAGGCTGACAAAATATGAAGTAGCCCTTCTATCAGCAAGCAACCTTACTATTGAGATGTACCACTCTCAGCCCTGCAACTTTACTACCTCTTAAAGATGAACCTGACGGTTCAAAAGGAGGGAAAGATGAAGAAGTACAGCCAGAGGAAAGAACAGAACCATACCCGGAACAAGAACATGACTGTATAGCCCTCATGGAGGAAGAAATACAGCCAGATTGGAAGATTGATGACAAACCAATACATAATCCAAATTTTTTCTTTTTTACTGATGGTTCTAGCTTCTATGTTCATGGGTATAGGGTGGCGGGGTATGCAATTGTTTCTCCGCATGAAGTCTGGAAGAACAGAAGTTTCCTTACAGCAGCAGGTGAACCTATAAAGAATGGGCATCTAATACAAAGACTAACAAGAGCATTGAAACTGCCCAAACAAATGGCAGTCATAAAGACCAAGGCACACACCAAGGAAACAGAAGAAAGTAGAGGAAATGCATATGCAGAAGCAAGAAAGGCAGCCCTAAAGAACAAACATGAACCAGCCATTTATGTTCAGGAAGAAGCAGAAGAAGTGAACATAAAGACTCTCATCAAGCTACAAGAACAAGCAAAAAAAAGAACACAAGACATGGGAAAAGATGGGAGCCAAAGCAACCTGTTTAGGTTTATGGAAGAATGAAGATAAATGGTGCTTACCAAGAGCACTATACCCACCTATGCTACATGTATCCCATGGATCAGATCACAAGGGAAAAGAACAAATGACCAGGCTGGTACAAGACCATTGGATAGTACCAGGATTTTATGTGGCAGCAAAGAACTTTACAGACCAATGCTGGATATGTGCAGAGAACAATCCAGGAAGAAGAACAAGAACAAGCCTTGGACAGACAGCACAAGATTATTTTCCTTTCCAGAGACTACAAATTGACTATATACACATGCCAAAGCATGGAACATATGAATATGTTCTAACCTGCACAGACATTTTTATCAGATGGCCAGAGGCGGGGCCGGTAGCAAAAGCAAATACTATCTCTACTGCAAGGAAAATAATAGCAGAAATAGTGTGCAGATTTGGGGTTCCAGAAGTAATAGAACGTCTGAATGGGACCCTAAAGCTTAAAATACAAAAGGCCATGCAAGAGACAGGGAAAGCATAGGTAGAGTGCTTGCCCTTAGAATTGTTTGCAGTTAGAACAACACCAGGCAAGGAAACAGGGTACTCACCTTATAACATTTTATTTGGGACAAAACCTAAGACAGGGTGTTATTTGCCCCAGGAACTACAGCATAAACATGGAAATATGACAGAGTATATAAAGCAGTTGAATGAACACCTAACTGAAATACATTCTCAAGTTTTATCCTCAGGACCTGAAAGAGCTGATCTTGAACCACACAGCATCCTGATTGGCGATTGGGTCTACCTAGAAAGACACGTGAGAGGAGCACTTGAGCCCAGATATGATGGTCCTTTCCAAGTGTTGCTAATGACCCCCACCTCAGTGAAACTCGAGGGTCGAGACTCGTGGGTACACGCATCGCACTGCAAAAAGACCAAGATCACTATTAAACCCCCAGGAAAGTAATAACTATAAATTTACTTGGACCTAAGCCTGATAGGTCCCTGTGGGGGGTTATTTGGGATCCGCAATGTTGATTTTTGCGATTGTATTTACTGTACATTTGGTAAACATGCCTGTAAGTCAAGGCCCTACTCCAGCCCCTGAGATAAGTATGGAAAAATACCCTGTAACCATGAAAAAATACCCCTGAAGTGTAAGAAAGACATGCAGTGTGGCCAATACCACCGTGTGCAAAAATGGAAGGCAGGGATAAATGTTTGTGTGAGTGTGGACAGGAACCACTGGAAAAAAGCAATGGAATTTCAGACTAAATGTAAATTTGATTACAGTACATGGGGAATATACTTTGCAAGGGTATAGACATATTGGAAGTGTTACCCAGAAAACAGTTTGAAATGGTCATGTATGACTGGACGTTGGACAAGGCCCTCCCTGCATAAGAGTAAGAAGCCAGGCAAAGAGAGGCAGGAGTGCAGTAAGTAAAAATGCAGGAAATAGAAGATATAAAACAGCAGTTTGTATAAAAGGTAGAGGAATCATCATGGACGTGGGGAGAATTGGTTCAAGGGGATTGGAGGATGGTTAATGGGCATTGTTCTCCTAATTGCAAAAGTAGCTGGAGTATGTTTGTTGGTATATGTACTCATATGTATTATTTTATGTTGTATTTCATGTTCATCGAAAAAACTTAAGCACAAGCTGCAAAGAAAAAGAAAAAAACAAAAAGCCAAACCAGCTCCCACAGCAGAAAGTGATGCTCGAGAAATGGAGGAAAATTATGATCTTGAATCACGTAATGACAGACCACCCGTCTACAAAAATGGAAGCAATCAAAATAGACTGTAAAAAGGACTCTTATGCATCTATGCCTTGTGACTATTTTGTCTGTATGGGATGGTTATTACCCTCCCTTGGCAATAGGCCCAGGGAGACAGACGTACTTAACCAGGTCATCGCCTGGCCTGCTCGGCGAAGTAGGGTAGCAAGGTATAGTGTGATGTCTTTTTGAGAATCAAAAGGAGGGAAAAATGAGGAAGGTAGATGGGCAAGCATTAGTGTGATTCTGCAATAAAGCCAATGTTACTCCATTTTGTTATATTCAATAGATTATAAACTTACTTTAGCATTAATATATGATATGCTTAAATATGCTGGGGGAAAAAAAGAAAAGTATAGAATGATGAAATATTCAGTTAGCAAAAAGAGGAACTTGTGAGTAAGCCATGTCTGATAGAGATAAAGAAAGGAACTTGTGGGTAAGCCATGTCTGAGAGATAAAGAAAAGGAAAATTACAAGACCGTTATCAGGAAGAGGACACAACCCTGAGGTTAAACTGTAAACTCCTCTGAGCCTTTTCAAACAAGTATAAATATATGTATGAAAGAACATTAAACCAGAACTCAGATTGAATACACCAGGCTGAGTGTGTGATCATTTGATTTCTCCAGCTGGCTGCACGGCACTTATATTTTATTCACAGGTGATTCTGAATACAAAAGACAGGCTGTTGTTGGAGTCCTCTCAGAAGGCTGAGGCTAAAGGAGGTCTGCCTCCAACAACTGCAACTCCTCCACCGTTCTGTCTAAACCTCGCTCGAGATTGTGAATCTCCCTCAGTCGCGTAACGGTTTGCTCTAGATCAGTTACCTGGGCTTCCAGGGCAACAGTTCGCACACACCTCGTGCAGATGTAATCACACTGGGCAGGTAGCTCCAGGTGCGCATACATCTTGCACGACATGCACTGAGTGAGGTCCCCAATCACAGCCCCTCCCATATTGTTTGTAAAGTCTAACTCCCTGTTACTCTCAAAGAAGAAGCAGCAAAAAGAAAAAGTAGAAGACAAACAATCTCACTTATACAATAATTAAGCTGGCTTATACTTATCTATCTTTGTGCGGTTCTTGGTCCTTCACTTTTATGCAGCCGTAGTACTCTCTCCTGCGGCACCGATACTCCACTTAGCAGTTGCAGTTGTTCCAGCTCACTGCACCTCCTTTTCACTCAGCTTACAGCTCCTTTTGCTGTTACCAACTCACATGCACTTACAAATCCAAGCAGCACTTTAAAATACAAGCCCTTACAATGAGCAATATGTGTGTGTGTCAGGTGCTACGCGTGTACGTACATGTGTGTGTGTGTCAGGTGCCGCGCGTGTACGTACATATGTGTGTGTCAGGTGCCGCACGTGTACGTACGTACGTACGTACGTACGTACGTACGTACGTGGGTCAGGTGCTACGCGTGTATGTACATGTGTGTGTGTCAGGAGCCACGCATGTATGTACATACGTGTGTGTGTCAGGTGGCGCGCGTGCACGTACGTGTGTCAGGTGGTGTGCGTGTACATACATGTGTGTGTCAGGAGCTGTGCATGTACATACATGTGTGTGTGTGTCAGGTGCCGCGCTTGTACGTACAGACGTACATACGTGTGTGTGTCAGCAGCCATGCTTGTACGTACATACATACGTCAGGAGCCGCGCATGTGCGTACGTGTGTGTGTGTCAGGTGCTGGCGTGTGTACGTACATATATATATGTGTGTGTGTCAGGTGTCGCGTGTGTACGTATATGTGTGCCAGGTGTCGCGCGTCTACGTAGATGTGTGTCAGTTGTGTGAGGTGCCACGTGTTTGTGTCGGGTGCTGCGCGTGTATATGTGTGTGTTAAATGCTACATGCGTGTATATGTGTGTGTATGTGCCAAGTACACTGCGTGTACTGCATTTGTATATTAGTGTGTCTGATGCTGTGCCTGTATATGTGTGTGTCTGGTGCTACGTGTGTATGCATCAGGTGTTGTGCGTGTATATATATGTGTGTAAGGTGTTGCGCGTGTATTTGTGTGTGAGTGTCAGGTGTTGCACATGTATGTGTGTGTGTGTCAGGTGCTGTGCGTGTATATGTGTGTGTCAGTTGCTGCGCGTGTGTATATGTGTGTGAGAGTGGCAGGTGCTGCATGTGTATGTGTGAGAGTGGCAGGTGCTGTGCGTGTATATGTGTGTGTCAGGTGCTGCGCGTGTGTATATGTGTGTGTCAGGTGCTGCGCGTGTGTATATGTGTGTGAGAGTGGCAGGTGCTGCACATGTATGTGTGTGTGTGTCAGGTGCTGTGCGTGTATGTGTGTGTGTCAGGTGCTGCGCGTGTGTATATGTGTGTGAGAGTGGCAGGTGCTGCATGTGTATGTGTGAGAGTGGCAGATGCTGTGCGTGTATATGTGTGTGTCAGGTGCTGCGCGTGTGTGTATATGTGTGTGATAGTGGCAGGTGCTGCATGTGTATGTGTGAGAGTGGCAGGTGCTGTGCATGTATATGTGTGTGTGTGAGGTGCTGCGAGTGTATGTGTGTGTTAGGTGCTGTGAGTGTATATGAGTGCGTGTGTCAGGTGCTCTGTGTGTGTTTGTGTGTGTTAAATTCCACGTGTATATATGTGTCTAAGGTGCTGCCTGTATATGCGCGTGTCAGGTGCTGCACGTGTGTATATGTGTGAGTGTCAGGTGCTGCATGTGTATGTGTGAGAGTGGCAGGTGCTGTGCGTGTATATGAGTGGCAGGTGCTGTGAGAGTGGCTGTGTGTGTGTGTGAGGTGCTGCAAGTGTGTGTGTGTGTGTTAGGTGCTGTGAGTGTATATGAGTGTGTGTGTCAGGTGCTCTGTGTGTGTGTATTAAGTTCCATGTGTATATCAGACTTGCCTACTCTCCCGGAATGGCCGGGAGGCTCCCGAAAATCAGGTGCCCCTCCCGGCCCCCCGGAAGAGCAGGCAAGTCTCCCGGTTACAGGGGTCCCCCCCCCTGCCCGGCCGCCCACTTAGCGAGTAAAGTGGGCGGTCCGGGCAGGCGATGACGCGATTCTTGTTGAATCGCGTCATCATAGCTACGCCCCCTGCTGTATAATGCCTGCAATAGCGGCATTACACAGCGGGGGGCGGGGCTTACACGGGACGATCCCGTAGTCACGCCCCCGGCCTCCCTGCGCCACGCCTCCGGCCCGCCACCCCTCTGCACTTCCATCGCAGCCCGACCCCCTGCAGCACCGACCTGGCTGCTCTCTCCCGGAGAGAGCAGCCAAAAAGTCGGTAAGTATGGTGTATATATGTGTGTAAGGTGCTGCCTGTGTATGTGTGTATTAGGTGTTACATGACTGTGTGTGTGTCAGGCGCTGCATGTTTATATTAGTGTGTCAGCTGTTGCATGCGTGTGTGTGTGTCAGGTGTTGCGCTTGTATGTGTGTGTGTCAGGTGTTTCACGTCTACAGTATGTGTGTGTCAGGTGCTGCACGTGTATATGTGTGTGTCAGGTGTTGCATGTGTATATGTGTGTGTTAGGTGCTGCGCGTGTATATGAGTGTGTGTCAGGTCCTGCGAGTGTATATGTGTGTGTGAGTGTCAGGTGTTGCGAGTGTATATGTGTGTGAGTGTCAGGTGCTGCGAGTGTATATGTGTGTGTGTGTGTTAGGTTCTGTGCGTGTTAAATGCCATGTGTGTGTGTATCAGTTGCTGCATGTGTATATTAGTGTGTCTGATGTTGTGCTTGTGTGTATATGTGTGTCAGGTGCTGCCTTTGTGTGTGTCAGGTGTTGCACGTGTATATGTGTGTCACACACACACATACCGAGCTCTCTGGATCTGCTCTCATTCCTGAGGAGCGCTGTCTTCCACAGATGCTGGCAGGTTGTCTTTCCCCTCCTGTCACCGGCTCTGATGTAAGCGTTCTACCACGACTCCTGTCAGCATGCACTGCTTGTCTGACTGCAGATCACTGGTCCCCTCACACCTCTATATAAAAAAAATAAAAAAAAATAAAATTATATATATATATATATATATATATATATGCTGAAAAATGGTCCGGCACTCCAATAACATGTGCTGAAGTCCCTGGTGCCCTCACTTTCCAAATGGTAGATAGAATCAAAGTAGTGTGCGGCACTCAGGTTTACAGGAACAAATACATGTATCCTGATGACAATTTTTAAGTAAAATTGAAACGTTGAACGGACGGACAGTGGTGATCATTTGTTCCTGTAAACCTGAGTGCCGCACACTACTTTGATTCTATATATATATATATATATATATATATATATATATATAGTGGAAAGCGACACTCAGGGGCAGGGGACTGTACAGGGGATCGACACTCGGGGCACAGGGGACTATACAGGGGGGCGACACATAGGGCGCAGGGGACTATACAGTGCGTAAATGCACAGGGCGCACAGGACTATACAGGGGGGTGACACACGGTGCAAGGGACTGTTAGGGAGGGGTAGCATGCAAGGTGCAGGGGACTGTACGGGGGGGAGGCAACACGTAGGGCGCAGGGACTTACGGGGACACACACGCCGAGGACTGTTAGTGTTGGGACAACATGCAGGGTGCAGGGGACTGTACAGGGGGGTGCAACATGTGGGGCACAGGGGACTGTATGGGGAGGCGGCACGCAGGGCGCAGGGGACTGTACAGTGAAGCAACATGCAGGGGATTGCATGGGGGGCGACACACAGAGGACTAAGGGGGTAGGGTGACACGCAGGTGCAGGGGACTGTACTGAGGGGGTCGACGCGCAGGGTGCAGTGGCCTGTACAGTGAGGGCAAAATGCAGGGTGCAGGGGCTTGTACAATGAGGGCAACACGCAGGGTGTAGGGTACTGTAAGTGGGGCAACATGCAGGGTGCAGGGGACTGTACGGGGGGGGGCGACAGACAGGGTGCAGGAAACTGTACATATAAGGGGGCAACATACACAGGAATGTACAGGGGTAGGGCGACATGCAGGATGCAGGGGGCTGAATGGGGGTGTGTGTGTGACTTGAAGGGCGCAGGGGACTGTATGAGGGAGCGACACGCAGGGTACATGGGACTGTATAGGGGGCAGCATGCAGGGGGCTGTATGGGGGTGACCGGGCACACAGCGGGAGGGGGTATGAACTCGGCACACAGCGGGAGTTGGGGAGCCGCACACACAGCGGGAGGAAGGGGGAGCCAGGCACACAGCAGGAGGGGGGAGCAACGGGGGAGCCGGGCACACAGCGCGAGGGTGGGGGCAGAGCCAGGCACACAGCAGGAGGGGGGCGTGACCAGGCACCTAGCACAGGGGGGAGGAATGTGGGAGCCAGGCACACAGCAGGAAGGGGGGTGACCAGGCACACAGCACAGGGGGGAGGAACGTGGGAGCCGGGCACACAGCGGTAGGGGGTAAAGCTGGGCACACAGCAGGAGGTGGGGGGGCACACAGTACGGGGGGGAGCCAGGAATACAGCACAGGGGGGAGGAACAGGGGAGCCGGGCACACAGCGGTAGGGGGAAGTGTCGGGCACCCAGCACAGGGGAAGAGCCGGGCACAGGCCGGCTGTATAGGGGGGAGGAACATGGGAGCCGGCCACACAGTGGTGGTGGGGAGGGAGCCAGGCACACAGCGGGAGGGGGGAGCCGGGCACACAGTGGGGGGTGCACATAGTACGGGGGGGAGACGGCAAAACAGCACAGGGGGGAGGAACGGGGGAGCCGGGCACACAGCGGGAGGGGGTGGGGTGCTGGGCACACAGCGGGAGGGGGGGTGTCCGGGCATACAGCGGGAGGGGGTGTGAGCTGGGCACACAGCGGAAGTTGGGGGGGCGGGCACACAGTAGTAGGGGAGGAAGACGGCACCCAGCACGGGGGGGGGAGCCAGGCACACAGCCGGAGGGGGGGGGGGGGGAGCTGGGCACACAGTGGGGGGCACACAGCATGGGGGGGAGCCGTGCACACAGCACAGGGGGGAGGAACGGGGGAGCCGGCACACAGCAGGAGAGGGGGGCGGGCACACAGCGGGAATTGGGGGGCGGGGTGCTGGGCACACAGCGGTAGGGGGGGCGGGCACCCAGCACAGGGGGGAGGAACGTGGGAGCTGGGCACACAGCGGTAGGGGGGAGCCGGGCACACAGCGGAGGGGGGGGACACACAGTACGGGGGTAGAGCCGGGAACACAGCACAGGGGGGAGGAACGGGGCAGCCGGGCACACAGTGGGAGGGGGTGGGGAACCGGGTACATGGCGGGAGGGGGGGGGGGGGTGACCCGGCACACAGCGGGAGGAGGTGAGAGCTGGGCACACAGTGGAAGTTGGGGGGCAGGGGGGTGAGCAGGGCACACAGTGGTAGGGAGGGAAGCCGAGCACCCAGCACGGGGGTGGAGCCGGGCACACAGCACAGGGGGGAGGAACGTGGGAGCCGCCGGGCACACAGCGGGAGGGGGGTGGGGTAGAGGGGTTGCCGGGCACACAGCACAGGGGGGAGGAACGGGGTAGCCGAGC
Source organism: Pseudophryne corroboree (assembly GCF_028390025.1). Lineage (NCBI taxonomy): Eukaryota > Metazoa > Chordata > Amphibia > Anura > Myobatrachidae > Pseudophryne > Pseudophryne corroboree. Next base: position 840,649,840 of record NC_086448.1, read on the forward strand.
ATACAGCGGGATGGGGGTAGCGCTGCACACAGCGGGAGCGGGCAACTGGGCACACAGTGGAAGGGGAAGCAGGGCACACGGGGGGAAGGGAAGGAAGGCTGTCAGAACTCCCCCAGCGCTGCACTGATGGGGATGTCTCCGACTATCTCCTCCCGCTTCAGGGACCGCACTGTGCTCACAGCCTCACACCCAGGGAACCGCTGGCTGTCCTCCCGCCGCCTTCATCTCCTTTTATAAAACCACTCTTCATCCTCCACAAGACTCCTTCTCTCTCTCTCCTCGTGCCCAACTGCCAGTGTATAGGCTACTAGAGCCTTCCACCATTATGCCACCAATGACAGAGAAAGACATACAGCGTCGGCCATCTTGGTACACCCAACTAAGTGAAGCTACTCTCTGTACACCCCCTGCTGGAGGCCACTGCACAGATGCAACAAATTGAAATGCCCTATCTCTATAATGGGGCATATTTTACTAAATAAAAAAAACCTGTAACTTTCTAAAAAAAACCACAACCCCAAAAGGCACTACACTGGGACATGCTCTATCTAATAGAATAAACCCCAAGGGGTATATTTACTAAGAATCGTATTTGTGTCGATTTGGTGGGAGTTTCATCTCGAATTGTATCGGTCGTGGGGCATTTTCAACTTTTTGAATAAATTGCATGTAATTTACTAAGCTGCCGAGTTGTCTTCTTTCGTATTTTCCGCTTGTCGCTGTGATTCGTATTGTCGGGCAGTGTTTTACGGGAGTGATTAGTAAAACACTGCCGGACTTAACACAATGAATCCCGGCTGGATCAGTGAGATTCGTGCAAGGCTTCATTGTGTAAAGTGTTTAAAGGGTTAAAAAAAATTGCGTGGGGTCCCCCCTCCTAAGCATAACCAGCCTCGGGGTCTTCGAGCCAGTCCTGGTTGTAAAAATACAGGGGAAAAATAGCGTAGGGTCCCCCCATATTTAAACGACCTGCACCGGGCTCTGCGTCCGGTCCTGGTTCAAAAAATACGGGGGACAAAAGATGTAGGGGTCCTCTGTATTTTTTAAACCAGCACCGGGCTCCACCAGCCAGAGAGATAATGCCACAGCCAGGGGACACTTTTAAAATGGTCCATGCGGCCGTGGCATTACCCCCTCAACTGGCCGGTGTTCCCTGGAGGAGTGGGGACACCTTAAATCAAGGGGTCCCCCTTCCAGCCACCCAAGGGCCAGGGGTGAAGCCCGAGGCTGCCCCCCCCATCAACTACACTTATCTATACTCACCTACACTCATATATACTCACTTACACTCACCCGCACTTACCTATGCTCGCCTATACTGACACTTTCCTATACTCAACTACACTAACCTATACTTAACTACACTTATCTATACTCACATATACACCAGCACTTACCTACACTCACCTATACTCAACTACACTTATCTATACTCACCTACACTCATATATACTCACTTACATTCACCCGCACTTACCTATGCTCGCCTATACTGACACTTACCTATACCCAACTACACTAACCTCCACTTAACTACACTTATCTATACTCACATATACACCCACACTTACTTACACTCACCTATACTCAACTACACTTATCTATACTCACCTACACTCATATATACTCACTTACACTCACCCGCACTTACCTATGCTCGCCTATACTGACACTTACCTATACCCAACTACACTAACCTCCACTTAACTACACTTATCTATACTCACATATACACCCACACTTACTTACACTTACCTATACTCAACTACACTTATCTATACTCACCTACACTCATATATACTCACTTACACTCACCCGCACTTACCTATGCTCGCCTATACTGACAATTACCTATACCCAACTACACTAACCTCCACTTAACTACACTTATCTATACTCACATATACACCCACACTTACCTACACTCACCTATACTCAACTACACTTAGATAAGCTGAAGGCTGCATAAGCCTGAGGCCATATAAGCGATCAACTTTTTGTGATTGGTTGTTAAATGACTAAGCAGTTGCTAGGCAGATCAGTTTTCCCGGTTGGTTTTTCCTATTGTATTAGAGGGTTGTGCATCAAGATGAAGAGGAGGGTCTTAGGTTAGTATATAGGGGGTGGCCATTTTGCTAGACTTCCTCTTGCCATTCAGTTTTTGCCCAGGAAGGTTAAGTATATTATTGCTTGTTCACCTTGCTTTAAACGTGTTTAATTTCATTTGCCTTCACTGGGCATTTTATAATACGGTTGCCCCTTCTCTGTACAGTGTATTTGTTTTGTTTGGCAGACTTATCCCTCCCTCTGCTATGCCTCATCCTCGACGCTCAGCTCCCCCCCCACGGCGCCTCGTGGATGCGGGGAGTTCCTTCCGCTCCCGCTCCCCGAGCATCGCGCCTCAGAGTGGCCTTTCCCCTGCTGCAGACAGGCGGCGGGGGCGGGCGTTTACAGCCCGCTCCCCTGCCGCACGGAGACGGGCGGCCAGCGGCCGCTCGTCACGTGGTTCCGGGGCGCGCGGCTCGGCCGAGCCGCGCACCCCGGCGCTCGCAGCGGGACGGGCCTCTCCTCGCCCTCCTGCTCCGGGCGCTTTCAGGCCTCCTCCTCCGGCTGCCAGCGGCCGCTTGACACATGGCGCAGGTGCGCGAGGCCCGGCCGGGCCGCGCGCCCCGGCGCCTCCCGCGGTACATACGTCTCCTCACCCTCTCTCCAGCAGTGCCTCCGGCCCTCTTCCTCCATCCCCGCGTATGGCTCTCGGCGGCGTCCTGGTGGCACAGGCTGTGCCGGACGGCCGCGGCAGAGCTGCGGGGGGCGAGGGGGGGGTCAATGTGCAGGGGAATATGAGCCCAGGACAGCGGGTAGCGGCTCCCGCTGTCCCCGGGACAATACAGGACCCCAGCCTACCCTCCTCCAGCGAGGGGTCTAGCACACCCCAGGTTGTTTTAAATAACGTGGGGCCATTTGGGCCTAGTGTGGCTGGGGCGGGGGACGTGGCAGCGGCTGCCGCCACACCCGCCCCGGCGGCAATCACATGGCAGGGTTTCCCCCCGGCCTCGGGGGCCTGCTCGGGCGCCCCCTGGTCGTCAGCTGCCCCGCCGCCATTAACGGCGCCCCCGCTTACAGGGTTCCAAACTCCTCCCCACGCCCTTCCCGGTCCTTTTCAGTTCGGGTCCACGCAGGCGTCCGTCTCGGCGGCTTATATTACGCCCGGCGGGGCGCTTGCGGTAGCAGCGCAGCAAGGCTTCGCGGGGAGCCAGTCCTTCCCCGGGGGTTTTGCGTGGCCTCCGGCTCCAGCATTCCCCTTAGCCGCCAGCATGCCTTCCATGGGTTTCATGACGGTGTCCGGCACACAGTTTTCCCCGCACGGGGCCAGCGCGGGCGCCGGCGTGCAGTCCACGTGGTCGGTCGGTGGCCCCCGAGTCGCGGTGCCCTTGCCGGCCTTTGCGGGCCTGCAGTCAGGACAGGCACCGGGCGGTGGGTATCAGGTGGCACAGAGTTGGCCCCCTCTCCCGGCGCCCCCTCAGTTCCTTCCGGCGTCATACGGATGGGCGGGGGCAGGCGTCTGCCCGCCGCATACGGCGTGGCGGCCGTCTTACCCCGCGAGTTTTGGTGCAGTGAGCGGGTCGGCCTTTACGCAGTCGATCGGGTACACCTCGGCGGGGGCCCCCTCCCTGCAGCTGCCGGGCGGCCATCCGCCACGGAACGGGGGGACGGGCTCTCCGCCTCCGCATTTGCGGACAAGTGTTAATGATGTTCTGGTTCCCCCTGTGCCTGTTGTCCCCTCTTTTTCTCCCTCACAGGTCCCGTCTAGTTCAGGGGCTACGCCCGTCAGGAGGCGAAGGTCACGGACAAGCGCGACTGCGAACGTGGAGGTACGGCCATCAGCGGAGGCGGGTGCAGCGGACGACGCGGTTCCGGGTCCTTCAAACTCCGGTGAGCTAAATATTCCTTTACACGTTTCAACTTGTAGTTCCTCGTCTTCTAGCAGCGTATCATCCGGCTCTCCGCGGCGCCCGCGTAAATTAGCTAGGCTCATCGCGCGGCGAATGGCTAAGGAGGCGCATAAGGCGGCCGCTCCTGCGCAGGTGGTCCCCTCTGACCCTCCCCGTTACGGCGAGATGGTACATTGCGCCAACACGGCAGTTACAAGGGGGGTTCGCAAGCGCATGCGGGAAAAGATCCGTAAGGGGAAGTATGTAGACATATTCACCCTTACGGAGGAAATGCGGCAGGGTTTTGAAGCAGCCAAGAAGCCGGGCGGTATTGGGGAAAATGCGTTTCGCAATTTTCACCAGTGGCTGCGTGGGTTTTTGGTGTTCATGGCTTGCTACACGGAATCGCGTCCCTCAGAGTATGCCAACTTGGTGAAATATTTGTTTTTAGTACACGATATGTACTTAAAATCCAAGGGTTCCGCGTGGCGGGATTACGACGAGAAGTTTCGTCGCAATCAGGATGGCAACCCCATCCTGCCCGCGGGTTTTAAGGATGTTGAGGTGTGGTTGGAGGTTACGCAGCAGGTCAAACCCACCCCGGACGTCACGGCCAAGAAGCCCGGGGCGGCGTCTTCCCGATTGACGGGGAAAGGCAAGTGTTTCGCCTACAATGACGGCAAATGCGTCAAAGGAACGAGTTGTCGTTTTCGCCACTCATGTAGGTTGTGCGGAGCTAGTCACCTGGCCAAGGAATGCACCACGGCAACAGGCAGTAAGCCTGCCGCTTCCACCGAGGCCGGTGGAGTTGGCAAGTAAGGCCTTCTCCCCGATTATAGTTCCCGAGTTGCAGCGCTGGCTTGCTTTGTACCCCGATGAGTCGGCGGCATCGTTTCTCTTGGAGGGCTTCCAGCACGGTTTTCGCTTGCCAATTCCGGATTCGGTGTATGTGGTTGCACGCCAGAATTTGAGATCGGCTCGTGAGTTCCCGCAGGAAATCCGGCGGAAGGTTGACGGGGAGATTGGGCTGGGGCGCATGGCTGGGCCCTACGCCTTTTCCCCGTTGCCCTCCTTGTGCATTTCCCCAGTAGGGGTAGTGCCCAAGAAGGCCATAGGCAAGTTTCGTTTGATACAGCACTTGTCGCACCCGCCGGGGTTGTCGGTCAACGACGCTATCCCGGAAGCCCAGTGCAGAGTTCGATATCAGTCGTTTGACGACGCGCTGCGCTTAGTGCGGGATGGTGGTCCGGGGAGTCTGTTGGCAAAATTGGACGTGGAGTCGGCCTTTCGGCTACTCCCGCTACACCCAGATTCCCTGCGGTTTCTGGGTTTCAAAATAGGGGGCGAATTCTACGTCGATCGGTGTCTCCCCATGGGTTGCTCTGTCTCCTGCGCCTACTTTGAGTGCTTTAGCACATTTTTACACTGGTGCGTCCAGACCGCTTCCGGGCAACTGGGGGTGGCTCACTACCTGGATGACTTTCTCTTTGTAGGGCCCGGGGACAGTTCGGTCTGTGGGGACATTCTCTCGGTGGCCAGGTCGTTATTCTGCGCTTTAGGGGTACCGGTTGCGCAGGATAAGTGCGAGGGTCCTTGCACTTGTCTTAGCTATTTAGGTATCGAAATTGACACGGTAGGGGGGTGCTGTCGCTTGCCCGAGGATAAGGTGCGGAAACTATTGGGTTTGATTACAGACTGTTTAGGAAAACGCAGGGTTAGGCTTAAGCAGGTGCAGTCCTTGCTTGGTTCTCTCAATTTTGCGTGTCGGATTATCCCCATGGGTAGGATTTTCTGTCGCAAACTCGAGCGGGCCACCGCGGGGACGGTTCGACAGAATCACTCCGTGTACCTTTCCCGCGAGATCAAGGATGATTTGCGGATTTGGGTCTCGTTCCTGGTGTCCTTCAACAGGGAAGTTTTGTGGCCCGCTCCTTGTTGTTCCAGTAAGCAGCTGCAATTGTTCACGGATGCTTCAGGCAGTCGAGGGTTCGGCGCGTTCTTCGCTGGCGCATGGTGCGCTGCGGCCTGGCCGGCATCTTGGGTAACGCGTGGGTTTACCAAGAACCTGCTTCTGCTGGAATTGTTCCCGATCTTAGTGGCGCTTGAGTTATGGGCCGGACGGTTCGCAAATAGGGACATTTTGTTTCTTTGCGACAACTTGGGGGTAGTGCATGCGATTAATAATCAGCGTTCCTCATCTCCGCAGGCGCTGCGATTGCTAAGGCATTTAGTGTTGGTTTGTTTGCAGCGTAATATTAATTTTAGGGCTCGCCACGTCCCTGGAGTTGACAATGGAATTGCGGATGCATTGTCCCGGTTCCAGTTTGACAAATTCAGGGCGTTGGTTCCGGGAGCGGAGGCAGAGGGGTTACAGTGCCCACCTTCTGTCTGGCAGATGGTCGAAGCGGTTTAACGGCGTTGGCCAGGTGTGCACTGGCTCCCTCCACGCTACGAGCGTATGATGCTGCATGGCGGGATTGGTCAGCCTTTCAGAGTAGGTACGGGGTAGCAGGTGAGTCCTCGGCCGACGCCCTGTTGACCTTTGTTTGGGAGCATTACCAAAACGGTAGGTCAAAAGCGGCCATGGCTACTGCCCTTGCGGGCATCGCCTTTCACTCGCGACTCCACGGGACGACGGACCCCACGGGGTCGTTTGTCCTTTCCAGAGCGCTGAAAGGTTGGGCTAGGTTGCACCCGGCGCCTGCGGATTCACGTAGGCCTATAACGTTGCAGCTGCTAGCGGAATTGCTGCGTGTGCTACCTCAGATTGCGTCCTCGGAATTTGAGGTGGCATTGTTTAGTAGCGCGTATGCCCTGGCCTTTTTCGGGGCTTTTCGGGTGAGCGAGTTAGTGGCGAGCAGCAAGGCGTCCCGGGAATCGGGTCTGCTCTACGAGAATGTGCGCTTGCAGGAGGGCCTGTTGCTCTGTAGGATTGTGCGATCCAAGACAGATCAAACAGGTCGGGGTCGCTGGTTGTCCTTGGAGGCTCAGGGAGGTATGGGCGTTTGCCCGCTGCGGTTGACGCAAGAGTATGTGCGGTTAAGACCTCCGGGGGGCAGCCAGTTGCTGGTGCACGCGCAGTTGGACCCTCTGACAAAGTTTCAGTTCTCATCGGTGTTCAAGAAATGTTTGACGGCGTTGGGCTTGCAGGAGGCGGACTTCGGTACTCATTCCTTTCGGATTGGGGCGGCTACCCATGCGGCGGCCGCTGGTTCATCACCGGCGGCTATTCGGGAGTTGGGTCGCTGGAAGTCGGCCTCCTATAAGTCCTATGTCCGTATAGATAAGTTATAAGTGCGCCTGTTGCGCTAACCCAAAAACGTGTTTACTCGTCGGTTTTTGAACGCTTACCGTTCAGGAATCGAGGGTGTGAAGCGAATTTTTAAAATTTTTCCTCCGAGGGGGCCTAATTTCAATTGGCTGTTCTATCAAGGTCCACGGGAGGTTTTTTGAGTTTTCTCCTTCACTTGGGTTTTATTGGTTACGTTGTGTTTAAGTTACAGATTATGTGCGTAATCTGACATTAGGATATTTTCTTTTACAGCTGTCATCAATTTTGGAGACCACATATGGATGGTTGGTCATTCCTATGTTTTTTGGGCGGAGAAACATCCCATGGCATCTAGGGCGACTGAGGTTTTTGGGTCCAGGCAATTTAGATGGTTAGGTGTTAGGGGCATGTTATGGGGTGATTTGTTGCGCGTCCTTTTTTCTCGGGAGCGCCGCTGGGGTCGCCCCAGTTGTATTATCATTCATCTGGGTGGTAATGATCTGGGCCGAGTTAAAGGCATAGACTTGATTTTGTCTATAAAGGCGGATGTGGTGGCGATACGTTGTCACTGGCCTGGGGTATGCATTGTCTGGTCGGAAATGGTGCCCCGTTTCCATTGGCGTGGTGCGGTGCGTTTCTCGGCGCTGGAGAAAGCACGCAAAAAGGTGAACTCGACGGTGTCTCTTTTTGTCAAGGCCATAGGCGGAGTGGCAATTAAGCATCCTCTGCTGGTGCTGCGGAACAGGCAGTTCTATAGAGACGATGGGGTTCACCTTTCTCCGGAAGGAGTGCAGTTTTTTCTGGAGGATATTTTCGGTCTTTTTCGTTAGAGCTAGTTAGTTTCTTATTTGGTTAATGTTGTGGTTGCGGATGGCGGTGGCGGTTTGGTAAACCTTGGTGGTGGGAAATCGCTGCCAACCAGCTGTCACACAGGCATAAGTGGTCATTGTGGGGCTCCCTCTTTAGAAGGACGGCAGGTGTGTCCTTTTCTTGCGGTTGGACATTTAGACGTTCCCCTGCGGGAACCGAACGTTTGCCAGAGAAAGAGGGGTAAGGCCAGCACAATGCGGGTTATGCGGGAAGGAGGCGGGGTATGTGTACTCCCCTCCTTGGTTTGGTGGTTTTCATCTAGGTGACGGGTGCTGGTGTTTGGCAGCGGTTTTCTGTTTGCCATCCTCCAAACTAAAGTTAATATATATTCAATTCAATTCTAATTTGGCCTCAATTATTAGTTTAAAGAGTTGGTCAGCGATTAATAAACATCGTCTGACCTTTAACTCCAGCTACTGTGTCCGTGTCTTTATTTCAGTGTGTGGTGTGGTTTTATTTAGTGATAAGCTAGCTTAAGTAAAAGGTTTATGTAATCACAATAAAGTTATGAGCGGCTTATCTATACTCACCTACACTCATATATACTCACACTCACCTACACTTGTGTGAACATCATAGGCGTGCGCACGGGGGGTGCCTGCTGCGCACAGGCACCCCCTAATGTCCGGCACCCCCCGCACGTTACGCCTGCGCTCCGGTCATTGCTGTCTGTGTGCTGCTGTTGTAGCAGTGTGTGTGCTACTGCTACTACAGCAGCACACTGATAGCGATGATCGGATATAACCTGGTCCTCCTGGCTCCTGCATCGCTCGCTGGTGCTGCCCTTACAGCATGCTTTCACCCCCCTCCCGCTGCACCGCCGCCGGTCACACCACTCACACAGTGACAGCTGACAGCTCCCTGTCAGCTGCACTGAACCTAAACGGCTTCTTCGTGGATGGGTGGGCTGGCCGCACAGCCCAGCCCACCCACCGTCATCATCCGACTGCCTCGCGGTGTGACGTGCTGACGACACACCGCGCGCCCTCCCCTCTTCTACCTTCCTCCTTTCCCGCTCTGCGCTGTGGGCTGTTTTCCAGGCTCCCGCACCTACTCATTTGCAGTGGCATTGGCAGTTAGTATTGTGTGCCTGCCCTGCTGCCCTGCCGTTTTCTACCGCTGCAGGAGAGGAGTCGGTGCCTGCTGCCTGAGCCTTCAGAATGTGAGTGATAGACTCACTCAGTCACTGTCTGTGTGCACCAAGGTCCAGGGCAAAGTTCAGGCCAGACAGGGTGTGGGGGTGGGATAAAACTTAGAAAATATAGGGTTATTATTAATATATATTATAAATATATCTCATTGCCGTATTCTGCAATATCCACGTCACTCCAGGATTGGTAGAAAAAAGTTGATGTTTATTCCATGTTAAATGAGCATCATACTACAAAAGTGCTGAGTGCAGCCTGCTTATAGCTGCACTCGGCACTTTTGTAGTATGATGCTCATTTAACATGGACTAAACATCAACTTTTTTCTACCAATCCTGGAGTGACGTACACATTGCAGAATACGGCAATGGGGGATTATATTATTTGAGCACGAGCACACAGGTATATGTATGTGTATATCTATATACATATATATGCATATATATATATATATATATATATATATATATATCTCTATGTATATAATCACTCCCATAAAAGCACAACTTGCTCAGAAAGATAGATACATAAAGACCCCATTTATCAACAAGTTTCCTTGCTGGAAACTCGTTTTAGCTGGTAAATGGGACCAATTTCTATTTAACAAGGCTAATAGCGCTGCTAACTATCAGCACTATTAGCCTTTCATTTTCCCTATACTGCTGCACACTAAAGTCTATTTAACAACAAGCGCTATTTCTGAAATAGCGCTCGCTTACCTAAAATGGCTTTGTTTGCTCCGGGCAGACGTTATGCACAGCAGTGTCTGTCCTGTGCTCCAATTCCCCCCTCCCGCAGCAATCCCGGCATACATCACAGCAGCCGGGTTGCTATAGAGACAGGACTCCGCTGCAACAAAACCAGTCAGCATGAACACCAAAATGGGCGCCGTGTCCAGAAAATCACTACCGCGCATGTGTCGGGAGTATGCATACAACAGCGCATGCACAGTAGTTAGGGACGCCGGCGAAAAAGAGCATTCCTCGGCGCTGTTTGGCCTTGACATACAGCGCTGATGGGTGTTTTTACGTTACCGCTTGTCAGCGACAGCTTCAATGCTGCAATACAAGTAAAAAAGCGCAGTGACTGAGCACTCCGGTGCCCTCTGACTGGACAGATACAAAACTTGCGAGAAAAAGGTTAACAGTTTACCTTGACAAAGGGGCGGAAATTTCCCCGAAACGTTGGGAGTTTTATGCTATTATGTTTTAACACATTAGTTGCACTTTTAAAAGCCTCCGAGTGCATCTGTTTTTTCCTCGCAAGTTTTGTGTGTGTATATATACAGATAGTTGGTGGTCGGCACTCACTACTGGGGTCATTCCGAGCTGATCGCTAGCTGAAATTGTTCGCTGAGGCAAACAATCGGTACGTATGCGGCGCAATGTGCATGCGCGACATACTTTCACAATGGCCAATGTAGTTCCACACAAGGTCTAGCAATGCATTTCAGTCGCACAGGCTGCTGTAGAGTGATTGACATGAGGTGGGCGTTTCTGGGTGGCCACTGACTGTTTTCAGGGAGTGTGCGGAAAAACGCAGGTATGGCTAGGAGAATGCAGGTTGTGTTTGTGACGTCAAATCCGGAACTGAATGGTCTGAAGTGATCTCAAGCGCTGAGTAGGTTTTGAGCTGCTCTAAAACTGCACAATTTTTTTCTGTAGCCGTTCTGCGATGAAAGCGTTCGCACTATTGCAAAGCTAATATACACTGCCAGATGTCAGCGAGGTCCCAGGCTTACAGATTGTTAGGTTTAATAAACCTCTGTCAGCCCTCACTGTACACTCTATTTAATCAAATTCCCTGTATTATTTAGATTGCATTAACTGCTAATATATGGTGCTAGTCATGCCCAGTAGGCGGGGCTAGTCACGCACAGTAGGTGGGGCTAGTCACACCCAGTAGGCGGGGCTAGTCACGCCCAGTAGGCGGGGCTAGGCACTCAACTCCAGTCGTGCACCCCCTAATAAAATGTGCTGCGCACGCCTATGGTGAATATGCTCACACTCACCTATACTTACCTACACTTACCTATACTTACTTTCACTTCCCAGCACTCACTTATACTTATACTCAGCTATACTCACAATCACTGTCTCGGACCTGCCGGTCACTTCTCCATATACACCAGTCTGAGAATTGCCACCTGTGACGTGGGGGTCACTTTGGACACACAGGGTTATACAAACACATTCACCACCAATAGCAAGAGGGATTCAGCGTCTAAATGCAAGGTAGCCTTTGCTCTACCTGTCACACACAGTTATTCATACGTAAAAAAAAAAAGTGTAGACATAGGCTGCTCAGGCTTTGGTTATGAAAATACAGACAATCAGAACTAAAGTTATGAAATTCAATTTAAGTAAGACGACTTCAAAGCTTACGTTACAGAAAAGAATGTTTCCAAAGATATTAGAGAAACGCCAAAGCAAGTAATTTACCATTTCTGATTTAATAAAAAATAAGAATGAAACACACCTTGGGCTGGCAAATTGAGGCCTATCCTTGATGCTCAGTTACACTTTATAAAACCTAGTCTTTTTGACCTGTTTGCCTCACGATAAAATGACGCAGAACAAACTGCGTTTCTAACTCTTATATCCACTACAACACCCTCTCAGCCCCTCCCGTTGGAATAATTTTTAACCTGCTCCATGCTGGATACAAGGACATTGGAATATCAGACTGTCTAAAGGTGCATACACACGGTGAGATATTGACTGTCTCCGATTTTGACTATCCTTACTTGAGATTTTGACTGTGCCAACTTTGACTGTCTTTACTTGAGATATTGGCTATGTGCGATTTTGACTATACTATACTTTGTACTAGATAGTCAAAATTGCCTTGCCAGCACAGTCTATTTTTTCTTGCGATACCGACCCCAGGAATGCGTATCGGTATTGCAAGCTGTGTATACATGGGGGGTCATTCCGAGTTGTTCGCTGGCAGATTTCGGTCACTGCACAGCGATCAGGCAAAAAAATCGGCACTTCTACGCATGCGTATGCGGCGCAATGCGGACGCGCATCGTACTATTACAACGAATTATGTAGTTTCACATAAGGACTAGCGAAGCTTTTCAGTCGCACTGCTGGCCACAGAGTGATTGACAGGAAGAGGGCGTTTCTGGGTGTCAACTGACCGTTTTCAAAACGCAGGCATGCCAGGAAAAACGCAGGCGTGGCTGGGCGAACGCAGGGCGTGTTTGTGACGTCAAACAAGAATCCAGGGACAGGACACGGCTCCACAGGAAGCTATCACCGGCGGGGCTGTCCTAATCTGGCTCCCATAAAAACCCTGTAGCCCAATCAGCAGACAGCCCAGCCCCAGATCCTAATTATCCAGCTGTTAGCTGGCGCACAGCGCGCGGCGTCCCGCCTGCTTAGTAACAGTCGGGACAGTAGTGCCGGGCGGCCGCCCGGCGTCTTCGGTTGCTAGTCAACAGGCCGGGAGCAGGGAGTTAGCGGCGGAAGTGACGCGCCGGTCCCGTTGCCTAGCAACGGCCGGGAGCCAGTGCGACCCGTCTCTAACAGTTATACACTTATACATATATATATATATAAAATCATTTTATTCTGCAATATAGGCAGTAGTATCCTTTAGGAAGGTCTCCTCGGCTTGGAGTAAAGGCACTGGCATACCCGAGAGAGCAGGCCTTAAAGCTCAACCGGGTATCCTCATTGCAGAATAAAATGATTTGGCCACAACAATACTCAAAAAATTCAGAATCCTTTGTGGTCTGTCGTCAATAGGTGATTTAACCCTACCAGGTCTACTGAATAAAACTCTAATGCCTGGCTTCCGTAGAGGCCGTAACATTAAAGATGTCATTGTTCACAATGACATCACGGGATTTGTAGCTCACCCACAGACCAACTTTTTGTCCAGAAAACCGGGCAACTTTAAGTGCATTAATTGCACGACTTGCCAATATCTAGAGACAGGGGCTTATTTTTCACATCCGCGCTCAGGCAAAAGGTTTAAAATTAATTACCCCTTAACTTGCTCGAGTACCAATGTAGTCTACTACATCAAATGCCCATGTGGCTTACTGTACGTGGGTAAAACAATTCGCAGTTTCAAGGAAAGGATGGTTGCCCATCGATCGGGTTTCAGAAAGGCCATTGAGAGCGCTGACAGCCTGACACCTCCCCTAAAAATAAAATGAATGATCAACCGGTTGCTAGGCACTTCCGTGATTCTCGCCACAGTTTAGCCGCACTAAGGTACAAAATGATCGATTGGGTACCCCCTTGTAGAAGAGGTGGCAATAGGGACAACTTACTATTGCAGTTGGAGACAAAATGGATTTATAAGTTACAAACACCGCAGCCGCTTGGGTTGAATGAGCATTTATCTTACACTTGCTTTCTAGATACATAGGACTCTTTACACCAGTATTGGTTGTTTGATTGAAACTATTTCCTTTATTAGAAGCTCTATGTATAACAGTTATAATATAATGTTACCGCTGTAATAGTTAGTGATTTAATATTGAT
>NC_086448.1:840666062-840708435 GCF_028390025.1 Pseudophryne corroboree
TACTCCTTGCACAAAGGCGGAGGTAGCGGTCCTGCTGCTGGGTTGTTGTCCTCCTACGCCCTCCTCCACGTCTCCTGATGTACTGGCCTATCTCCTGGTAGCGCCGCCATGCTCTGGACACTACGCTGACAGACACAGCAAACCTTCTTGCCACAGCTCACAATGATGTGCCATCCTGGATGAGCTGCACTACCTGAGCCACTTGTGTGGGTTGTAGACTCCGTCTCATGCTACCACTAGAGTGAAAGCACCACCAGCTTTCAAAAGTGACCAAAACATCAGCCAGAAAGCATAGGAGCTGAGAAGTTGTCTGTGGTCACCACCTGCAGAACAACTCCTTTATTGGGGGTGTCTTGCTGATTGCCTATAATTTCTACCTGTTGTCTATTCCATTTGCACAACAGCATGTGAAATTTATTGTCAATCAGTGTTGCTTCCTAAGTGGACAGTTTGATTTCACAGAAGTGTGATTGACTTGGAGTTACATTGTGTTGTTTAAGTGTTCCCTTTATTTTTTTGAGCAGCGTATATATCTATATCCTATATAATAGCTCAGATCTGCCACTCTGTGCCTGTGTGTATAACGCTGGGCGTGGCTAGGAGCTCTCATTGGGTTAGCAGCAGGTCTATCACACCCAGTCCACAGCTGATTGAGCGAGAAACGCCCTCCCACACAGGTTACATCCAATGGGAGGCTCTGCCTTTTGGCTGCTGTGTGTTCCCAGAGCAGGATTAACAATGGGGCTGATGGAGCTGCAGCTCCAGGTCCACACCCCAAAATAAGCCCACTGCATCTGCAGCAACACCCCCCCCAACAATTTACACATATAAATCGCTGCAAATTCGAAAAGGGGGCGTGGCCACAGGTACAGTGGTGTGGCCACGCCTCTTTTCCTATACTTTCAGTGGAAGTTTGGAGAGCCAAAAATCAGTACAGACCATAAAAAAAAGGTCCTGTACCTGCCAAAAAGGTGCAGCTGGAGGGTATGCCACTGCATCTGCAGCAAGTCTCTGCTCTGTACATAGGGGAAAATAATCCTTTTACTGCAGCGTCCTATGTCCTGCTGCCAGCCCGCATGCCCCCTCCGCCATCCACAATCCCCACTCACTAGCCGCGGCGCAGGTGGAACAAAAGCTGCTGCGGCCACCGGCATAGATGTGTATGAAATCGGCGCAGCGGAAGGCTTTCAAAGCCCCCCTGCGCTGCATACTCTCTAAGCACCAGAGCCTCCTCTACGTGTGATGTCACAGAAGTGCCTTCCCGCCACAGCCGCGCCCAGATCCCCAGAGGCCCTGACTCCACAACACAGCACCTGGGCTGCCGGCCTGGAAGCCCCGAGGTGGCTAATGTAACGGATAGAGTGGGTGATATCACGGAGGGTAATGTCTGGATGCTGAATCAATGTGCAGTGCAGTGGGTGTGCAGTGTCACTGACACTGCACAGCACTCTCACCTTTCACATTGATTCAGCCAATCAGTCAGTTCTGCCAGCCAGTCAGGGGCATAGCGAGGGCAGTTCCAGGCACCAAAAATGTCAGCGGGTGGGTGTTTGGTGCACGTGTGTCGACATGTCTGAGGCTGAAGGCTCTTCCCAGGAGGAGGCTGCGTTAGGAACACAAACGGCTGTGGGGGTGACCCTGTCGGCACCGCCGACGCCTGATTGGGTAAATGTGTTGAACGCCCTGAATGCTAATGTGGCTCTTATTAGTAAGAGGCTGGATAAGTCTGAGCCTCAGATCTGTAGAAGATATGTTACTGCAAAGTCAGGTCCCTCAGGGTCGCAGAAACGTACATTTACCCAGTTGGCTGACACTGATACCGACACGAACACTAATTCCAGTGTCAACTATAGCGATTCCAGATTAGATCCAAGATTGGCAAAGAGCATTCAGTACATGATTGTGGCGGTTAAAGAGGTATTACATATCACTGAGGACCCGGCTGTCCCTGATAAAAGGGTCTGTATGTATAAGGAAAGGAAACCTGAGATAACGTTTCCTCCCTCTCATGAACTGAACACGCTATTTGAAAAAGTCTGGGAAGGTCCTGACAAAAAGTTTCAGATTCCCAAAAGAATTACGGTAGCTTATCCATTTCCCTCGGCGGATAGGGAAAAGTGGGAGTCACCCCCCACTGTGGACAAGGCCCTGTCATGTTTATCTAAAAAGGTGGCTCTCCCATCACCTGACACTGCGACCCTCAAGGATCCTCCGGATCGTTAACAAGAAACTACGTTAAAGTCCATTTATGCGACCACAGGTACACTACTCAGACCTGTCATTGCATCTGCGTGGGTAAGTAGTGCTATCGAAAAGTGGGCAGACAATTTGTCTTCTGAAATAGATTCCCTAGATAGGGATAGCATCCTCTTTTTTTTTTTTAAATATATTTATTAACATTTTCAGATAAAAAGACCAGGGCCGTTTCTAGACAATTTGGCTCCCAGTGCGAGATTTCAAAATGCGCCCCCCCCCCCATTGCTATAAAAAAAAATTGCGTGCGCCCCCCATATAGCCAGAAAAAAAGCATGCGCGCGCCGAAGGCGCGCGCGCTCCCGACAAGGCTGTGTGGCCTGATTAAAATGGGCGTGGTCTCATTACAGTGGGCGTGGCCTCATCTGATATCACACCCACCACAGGGGGAAAAAATAAAAATAAAAAAGTCCCCTTTTTACACATTACACCAGGCAAGTGTCCCCATATTACACAGCGCGGCAGGCAGGTGTCCCCATTTACAAAGTGCGGCAGGCAGGTGTCCCCATTTTACAAAGTGTGGCAGGCAGGTGTACCCATTTAACAAAGTGCGGCAGGCAGGTGTCCTCATTTTGCACAGTACGCAGGCAGATATCCCCATTTTACACAGTACGCAGGCAGGTGTCCCCATTTAACAAAGTGCGGCAGGCAGATATCCCCATTTTACACAGTACGCAGGCAGGTGTCCCCATTTTACACAGTGCGGCAGGTATCCCCATTTTACACAGTGCGGCAGGTGCCCCCATTTTACACAGTGCGGCAGGTATCCCCATTTTACACAGTGCGGCAGGTATCCCCATTTTACACAGTGCGGCAGGTGCCCCCATTTTACACAGTGCGGCAGGTGCCCCCATTTTACACAGTGCGGCAGGTGCCCCCATTTTACACAGTGCGGCAGGTATCCCCATTTTACACAGTGCGGCAGGTGCCCCCATTTTACACAGTGCGGCAGGTATCCCCATTTTACACAGTGCGGCAGGTGCCCCCATTTTACACAGTGCGGCAGGTGTCCCCATTTTACACAGTGCGGCAGGTGTCCCCATTTTACACAGTGCGGCAGGTATCCCCATTTTACACAGTGCGGCAGGTATCCCCATTTTACACAGTGCGGCAGGTGTCAAGTGGGGGGTAGGGGTAGGGGGGGGGGAGCGAGAGAGAGAAAGAGTACTTACAACTTGCCGCTCTTCGGGTCCCGCGCGCCGGCCACCTCCTCCGTCGATGGTTATCTCCAGTCCTCTCCTCCCTCTCTCTTCCACCCGACCCGAGCGCTCCTGCTCGGGGGGCGGGGCTTCGCGGAATGACGCGTTTGCGTCGTGACGTCACGACGCAAACGCGTCATTCCGCGAAGCCCCGCCCCCCGAGCAGGAACGCTCGGGGGGGGAGAGAGAGGGAGGAGAGGAGTAGTCACAAAGTGCCGCGGCGGGCGCCCCGTGCGGTTGCACGGCTCGCCCGCCGCTAGAAACGGCACTGAAAAAGACACAGACATTAAATGCAATAAATGCAACAAATGTACCATACAAGGCTGAACATGAACTGTGTGTATCAGATCCAAAAGGAAGAAAGCGTCCGAGAGTAGTAAGAAGGAACGCAAAACTGTTGAGGAATAAGAAGACATTGCAATTTTTCGATAATGTTTCAGTGGAGTTGATAAGAACATTTGTATATATTATGGGACACTTTGGTAAGAACATGAATACATGGAACTAAGGAAGAAAGAAAACCTCGAAACAATTCGTAACAAGTCATAACAGGACAAACAAAGACAAGAGAATGGGAGGGAAAAAAGGGTAGGGAATAAGTGCAGTATTAGAAAATGATGAATGACTAATCCGCTTGTACATGATAATTTCAATGAGCTATATTTCACCACGTATGGTAAAGAAGTATTCCGGTAACATCAGTGAACAACCAGGAGTAAGAACAGTTTTTGACAATTTATAATGCTAATATGTGCGATTGTGTGTTGGTATCAAGTACATCAATAAACAGTGACCATTTTTGTAAGAATTTGTGTCTACCTGAATGCATATCTAGCCGTGCATACTTTCTATCAAAGTACAAAATCTGCAATAGTCTTTGCTTTACTTCCGTCAATTGTGGAGCTGACTTTTTAGTCCAGTGTATCAAGATACATTTTCTAGCAACCGTCAAGATCGTAATGAGGAGGGAAAACACGTTTCTTGACAGACTCTAGTGACCAGGCATGAAAATTTAAACCCATACAAGCTAAAGGTTCAGGCTGTAATTGAGTATGAAAGATAGAGTTGAGAAAAGAAGTTACTTTACACTAAAACCGCCTCAGTTTGAAACAATCCCACATGCAATGCAAAAAATCAGCAGATACTTTTCCACATTTGAGACAGCTGCCATCCACCTCGGCAGACATGTGACGTCTCTGATGAGGAGTAATGTAAGCCCTATGAAGCGTACGTATGGAGACCTCCTGTAGATAGCTAGACTGCAAGGCTTTTAGAGATGAAGACTGATAAAGGATGATATCGTCTATTTTCGTCAAAGTCGGAATATCACCCTTCCATTTACTGAGCAATAGGTCCCACTGCGGGTGATTATTATAACCTGACTCCATAAGTAGCGAGTATATCATCTTAAGTTTGTATTTCTTATTCTGCAAATAAAGTAACAGATTATCAATAGAGGTGACATGTGATAAAGTAATAGGTAATGAAATGTTAGCTATGCCAGGTGCTTTAATAGTGGTCAGGTAGTGTCTCATTTGAAAGTACATAAATCTATGTATATAGGTAAGTTGATATTGACGGGCAAGAACATGAAAGTCAAATATAATCCCTCCCGGATCAAAAACCTTGTGTGAAGAATCTAAACCTTTACTTTTCCAAAGACAAAAGAGAGAATTTGTCAGTGATGGAATAAAAGAGGGATTGCCCCAGAGTGGTATATAATGAGATAAGTGAGGATTTCTGTTACATATTCCTCATGGCTCTATATTAATATTGTATCTCTAAACAAGATGTGCATTTTTATCCGAGTTGGAATGTTAGACTGGGTAGTTTGAAGCAGTGTCCCAGGGGCGAATGGATGAAAAATAGCTTGCTCAAGGTCAGAGTCAGTGTATATAGCTTTACTTAACATCCAGTCACTAATGTACCTGAAAAATATGGATGACGAGTAAGTCACCAAATCTGGACAACCCAACCCACCCACCTTTTTAGGGGTTTTCATTTTAGCCCTGGCAATCCTTGGCCGTTTATTATGCTAAATAAATTTTGAAAACAAAGTGTCCGACCTAGCCATATCTGTTCTCTGCAGGGCAATAGGCAGCATCTGCATAAAAT
Source organism: Pseudophryne corroboree (assembly GCF_028390025.1). Classification (NCBI taxonomy): domain Eukaryota; kingdom Metazoa; phylum Chordata; class Amphibia; order Anura; family Myobatrachidae; genus Pseudophryne; species Pseudophryne corroboree. Next base: position 840,671,630 of record NC_086448.1, read on the forward strand.
ACAAGAGTTTCGGGAATATAGTTGATGGATAATTGCAATCCTTAGTGCAACAAATGATTTTGTTCCGCTACAGGTAAGTATATCAGACTATGCCTCCATTGGGGTCCTAGTCTGTATACCGGCAATGTTAATAATTCACAAATGTATAATTAATCTGCCGGTGGTGCACACAGAGTCAGTAAGCAAAACATTTATGCAAAAAGACAAAAAGAAAGACTCTGCGTTGGGGCACTCTTATTGAAAATTAGTAGACGTTAAGACTTAACTTTTAATATTTTCTTTAAAATAAAAGTGACATCATAAACAGATTGATATAAAGTTTCATATCCCAATTAATTCATTGTAGTACGTCCTGTACAAATAGTGCCTAGGTGAAAATATAATCAAATTATAGTGGTGGAAACCAGACAATCTAAATACAATTATTTGACTGGTTATTATTACTCCCACCAGGAGGTGCCTTTATATTGGTCCCTAATACAGCATAGAAGTGTTGCCTATATTGGTTTAAACACCCTTTGCTCTGATGTTGGGCACTGGTGTTACCATAAGGCATTTTACTGCAGTTGCAATTTCATGTATTGAAAAGGCAGGATATCAGATGTCTGATAATGTTACATTTAGGTTTGGTTTTTTAGAGCCTCTATGTTGGTTGACTTGATCTATTAAAGCCAAATCCCAGATAGAATGCTTGAAAATATGGTACACAAGAATCAGGAGAGTAAGTAGTGGAAAATAAAAGATAACTTCCTTCTGCTTTTCAGCTCAGTGTTTACTGCACCTGGTATTCATTGACGGACTCCCAAGCAATTACTAACCAGGCCTACCATTGATATGCTTCCAAGATCGGACGAGATTGGGTGTACCCTTATGGAGTATGGCAGTAATCTGCTGAATGAGAGAGTACTGGTATCTGGGAAAAAGAGAATGTGCTTCTGTTGTCCAGGAGAGGAGATATTCCTAATTCCAAATGGAATTAATTCTGGATGAGAGAGCACATTGATAGAGAAGAAAGAAGTATAAGCATGGTTAGGAAATATAAAGTTTATAGATAAGCAGATGTGCAGTAGGGTCTGCAGAATAATTAAACTAATAAGTCAATGGATTGTACTTTCAAGCAAAGGATCAAGATGGTACTATGTGTTTCATACCCATTCAAAATATAATTACCATGATGATATACCCTTGATGCAAAACACAATTATCCTAACCACTTGATTTGTGCCAGACAGACTCCTGTTCACAGCCTACAGATTGTTGTAGCCAAATATAACTAATTGACAATATAGATACATTCGGACAAGATAATTCTGCCTATCATACAAGAATTTTATCCTACCATATGACAACCGATGTGTGCTTAAGTAATTACTTTTTGAAAATCACACAAAAGGTATTTGCATCAGGTTAGATACATATTTTTCAGTTGTTCAGAAAGTGCTGAATAATAAACAGGCCCAAATGGGCGCTTACTGGACCCGGCTTCCTCCTCCGTGCGTCTGGGCTACACAAGGCCCAGGGCCCAGCACCCACACTGACCAAACGGACCGTTTCACCTCTCTAAGGCTTGTTCTAAGGCACCTCCTGGTGGAAGTAATAACCAGTCAAATAATTGTATTTAGATTGTCTGGTTTCCACCACTATAATTTGATTATATTTTCACCTAGGCACTATTTGTACAGGACGTACTACAATGAATTAATGGGGATATGAAACGTTATATCAATCTGTTTATGATGTCACTTTTATTTTAAAGAAAATATTAAAAGTTAAGTCTTAACTAGATACGAGCGGGTTCGGTTCCTCGGAAACCGAACCCCCCCGAACTTCACCCATTTTACATATGTCCGAGGCATACTCGGATTCTCCCGTATGGCTCGGTTAACCCGAGCGTGCCCGAACGTCATCATCCCGCTGTCGGATTCTCGCGAGATTCGGATTCTATATAAGGAGCCGCGCGTCGCCGCCATTTTTCACTCGTGCATTGGAAATGATAGTGAGAGGACGTGGCTGGCGTCCTCTCACTTTGTTTCAGGGGGCTGCATATCTTTATTCTGGGGACCAGCAGCATTATAGGAGGAGTACAGTGCAGAGTTTTGCTGACCAGTGACCACCAGTATACGTTCTCTGCCTGAAAAACACTCCATATCTGTGCTCAGTGTGCTGCATATATCTGTGCTCACACTGCTTTATTGTGGGGACTGGGGACCAGCAGTATTATATAGGAGGAGTACAGTGCAGAGTTTTGCTGACAGTGACCACCAGTATACGTTGTCTGCCTGAAAAACGCTCCATATCTGTACTCAGTGTGCTGCATATATCTGTGCTCACCAGAGGCGTATCTAGGGTAGGGTGAGTGGGGCACGTGCCCTGGGCGCCTTGGCAGGCCCTGGAGAGGGGGGCGCCACCGGCGTCCAGGGCATCATGCCCCACTCGCCCCCGTCAACCCTAAATGTGAGGGGAGGAGAGCGCAGCGTCTCTCCCTCCCCTCACCGCCGCTGCCAGCACTAGCAGTGCTGCCAGCAGCGCTGCTGTGTCCGGTGTCCGGGGTTAGTCAATCAGAGCTTGCGGACCGGCTCCTGATTGGCTGCCGGTCCGCGAGCTCTGATTGGCTAGCGAACCGGCGCCAGATAGCCGCCGGAGACCTGGAGCGGTGAGGGGAAGGGGAGGCGCTGCGCTCTCCTCCCCTCACATAGCAACAAGCGGCTGGTAAGTGACGGGGGGTGGTGTCCGGCGGCATGGGGGGGGGGGTTCGGCGGCATGGGAGGGGGGGGTCCAGCGGCACAGTGGGGCATGTATCTGGCACCAAGTGGGGCCTGGCACTGTGGGGCATGTATCTGGCACTGTGGGGCATGTAACTGGCACTGTGGGGCAATGTATCTGGCACTGTGGGGCAATGTATCTGGCGCTGTGGGGCAATGTAACTGGCACTGAAGGGGCAATGTATCTGGCACTGTGGGGCAATGTAACTGGCACTGTGGGGCAATGTATCTGGCACTGTGGGGCATGTAACTGGCACTGTGGGGCATGTATCTGGCACTGTGGGGCATGTAACTGGCACTGTGGGGTAATGTATCTGGCACTGTGGGGCATGTAACTGGCACTGTGGGGCATGTATCTGGCACTGTGGGGCAATGTATCCGGCACTGTGGGGCAATGTAACTGGCACTGAGTGGGGCATGTATCTGGCACTGAGTGGGGCATGCATCTGGCACTGTGGGGCAATGTATCTGGCACTGTGGGGCATGTATCCGGCACTGTGGGGCATTGTATCCGGCACTGTGGGGCAATGTAACTGGCACTGTGGGGCATGTATCTGGCACTGAGTGGGGCATGTATCTGGCACTGTGGGGCAATGTATCTGGCACTGTGGGGCATGTATCCGGCACTGTGGGGCATTGTATCCGGCACTGTGGGGCAATGTAACTGGCACTGAGTGGGGCATGTATCTGGCACTGAGTGGGGCATGTATCTGGCACTGTGGGGCAATGTATCTGGCACTGTGGGGCATTGTATCCGGCACTGTGGAACAATGTAACTGGCACTGAGTGGGGCATGTATCTGGCACTGAGTGGGGCATGTATCTGGCACTGTGGGGCAATGTATCTGGCACTGTGGGGCATGTATCCGGCACTGTGGGGCATTGTATCCGGCACTGTGGGGCAATGTAACTGGCACTGAGTGGGGCATGTATCTGGCACTGAGTGGGGCATGTATCTGGCACTGTGGGGCAATGTATCTGGCACTGTGGGGCATGTATCCGGCACTGTAAGGCATTGTATCCGTCACTGTGGGGCAATGTAACAGGCACTGAGTGGGGGCATGTAACTGGCACTGAGTGGGGCATGTATCTGGCACTGTGGGGCAATGTATCTGGCACTGTGGGGTATGAATCCGGCACTGTGGGGCAATGTAACTGGCACTGTGGGGCAATGTATCTGGCACTGTGGGGCATGTAACTGGCACTGTGGGTCATGTTTCTGGCACTGAGTGGGGCATGTATCTGGCACTGTGGAGCAATGTATCTGGCACTGTGGGGCATGTATACGGCACTGTGGGGCATTGTATCCGGCACTGTGGGGCAATGTAACTGGCACTGTGGGGCATGTATCTGGCACTGAGTGGGCCATGTGTCTGGCACTGTGGAGCAATGTATCTGGCACTGTGGGGCATGAATCCGGCACTGTGGGGCATTGTATCCGGCACTGTGGGGCAATGTAACCGGCACTGTGGGGCATGTATCTGGCACTGAGTGGGGCATGTATCTGGCACTGTGGGGCATGTATCCGGCACTGTGGGGCATTGTATCCGGCACTGTGGGGCATTGTATCCGGCACTGTGGGGCAATGTAACTGGCACTGAGTGGGGCATGTATCTGGCACTGAGTGGGGCATGTATCTGGCACTGTGGGGCAATGTATCTGGCACTGTGGGGCATGTATTCGGCACTGTGGGGCATTGTATCAGGCACTGTGGGGCAATGTAACTGGCACTGTGGGGTATGTATCTGGCACTGAGTGGGGTATGTATCTGGCACTGTGGGGCATGTATCTGGCACTGTGGGGCATGTATCCGGCACTGTGGGGCATGTATCCGGCACTGTGGGGCAATGTAACTGGCACTGAGTGGGGCATGTTTCTGGCACTGTGGGGCAATGTATCCGGCACTGTGGGGCATGTATTCGGCACTGTGGGGCAATGTAACTGGCACTGTGGGGCATGTATCCGGCACTGTGGGGCAATGTAACTGGCACTGTGGGCCATTTTCAGTGGCCACACCCCTTCTGGAGCGTGACCACACCCCTTCTGGCGTGTGACCACGCCCATTTTTCCACACATGCTTCTTTTTGTGTGTGTGTTTTTTTTTTTTTTGGGGGGGGGGGCGCCATTTTCCATCTTGCCCTGGGCTCTGAAAACCCTAGTTACGCCTCTGGTGCTCACACTGCTTTATTGTGGTTACTGGGGACCACCAGTATATTATATAGGAGGAGTACAGTGCAGAGTTTTGCTGACCAGTGACCACCAGTATTATACGTTGTCTGCCTGAAAAACGCTCCATATCTGTGCTCAGTGTGCTGCATATATCTGTGCTCACACTGCTTTCTTGTGGGGACTGGGGACCACCAGTATTATATAGGACGAGTACAGTGCAGAGTTTTGCTGACCAGTGACCACCAGTATACGTTGTCTGCCTGAAAAACACTCCATATCTGTGCTCAGTGTGCTGCATATATCTGTGCTCACACTGCTTTATTGTGGGGACTGGGGACCACCAGTATATTATATAGGAGGAGTACAGTTCAGAGTTTTGCTGACCAGTGACCACCAGTATTATACGTTCTCTGCCTGAAAAACGCTCCATATCTGTGCTGCATTGTAGTATATAGTAGGAGTACAGTGCATAATTTTGCTGACCACCAGTATATAATGTATAGGAGTATGGTACAGAAGGCCACTGCTCTACCTACCTCTGTGTCGTCAAGTATACTATTCATCCATACCTGTGGTGCATTTCAGTTTTGCACAGTTTGCTGACCAGCAGTATGTAATATATAGCAGTACGGTACAGTAGGCCACTGCTCTACCTACCTCTGTGTTGTCAAGTATACTATCCATCCATACCTGTGGTGCATTTCAGTTTTGCACAGTTTACTGACCACCAGTATATAATATATAGCAGTAAGGTACAGTAGGCCACTGCTTTACCTACCTCTGTGTCGTCAAGTATACTATCCATCCATACCTGTGGTGCATTTCAGTTTTGCACAGTTTGCTGACCACCAGTATATAATATATAGCAGTACGGTACAGTAGGCCACTGCTCTACCTACCACTGTGTCGTCAAGTATATTATCCATCCATACCTGTGGGTGCATTTCAGTTGTGCACAGTATATATAGTAGTAGGCCATTGCTATTGATACTGGCATATAATTCCACACATAAAAAAATGGAGAACAAAAATGTGGAGGGTAAAATAGGGAAAGATCAAGATCCACTTCCACCTCGTGCTGAAGCTGCTGCCACTAGTCATGGCAGAGACGATGAAATGCCATCAACGTCGTCTGCCAAGGCCGATGCCCAATGTCATAGTAGAGAGCATATAAAATCCAAAACACAAAAGTTCAGTAAAATGACCCAAAAATCAAAATTAAAAGCGTCTGAGTAGAAGCGTAAACTTGCCAATATGCCATTTACGACACGGAGTGGCAAGGAACGGCTGAGGCCCTGGCCTATGTTCATGGCTAGTGGTTCAGATTCACATGAGGATGGAAGCATTCATCCTCTCGCTAGAAAACTGCAGTGCCACTCCTAGGTGGGCCAGGTGTTTGTGTCGGCCACTTGAACCCGCTTAGCTTAGTCACACAGCTACCTCATTGCGCCTCTTTTTTTCTTTGCATCATGTGCTGTTTGGGGACTATTTTTTTGAAGTGCCATCCTGCCTGACACTGCAGTGCCACTCCTAGATGGGCCAGGTGTTTGTGTCGGCCACTTGGGTCGCTTAGCTTAGTCACACAGCTACCTCATTGCGCCTCTTTTTTTCTTTGCATCATGTGCTGTTTGGGGACTATTTTTTTGAAGTGCCATCCTGCCTGACACTGCAGTGCCACTCCTAGATGGGCCAGGTGTTTGTGTCGGCCACTTGTGTCGCTTAGCTTAGCCATCCAGCGACCTTGGTGCACCTCTTTTTTTCTTTGCATCATGTGCTGTTTGGGGACTATTTTTTTGAAGTTCCATCCTGTCTGACACTGCAGTGCCACTCCTAGATGGGCCAGGTGTTTGTGTCGGCCACTTGGGTCGCTTAACTTAGTCACACAGCTACCTCATTGCGCCTCTTTTTTTTTTTTGCATCATGTGCTGTTTGGGGACTATTTTTTTGAAGTGCCATCCTGCCTGACACTGCAGTGCCACTCCTAGATGGGCCAGGTGTTTGTGTCGGCCACTTGGGTCGCTTAGCTTAGTCATCCAGCGACCTCAGTGCAAATTTTAGGACTAAAAATAATATTGTGAGGTGTGAGGTGTTCAGAATAGACTGAAAATGATTGGAAATTATGGTTATTGAGGTTAATAATACTATGGGATCAAGGTGACCACCAAATTCTATGATTTAAGCTGTTTTTGAGGGGTTTTTGTAAAAAAACACCCGAATCCAAAACACACCCGAATCCGCCAAAATTTTTTCAGGGAGGTTTTGCCAAAACGCGTCCGAATCCAAAACACGGCCGCGGAACCGAATCCAAAACCAAAACACAAAACCCGAAAAATTTCCAGTGCACATCACTAGTCTTAACGTCTACTAATTTTCAATAAGAGTGCCCCAACGCAGAGTCTTTCTTTTTCTCTTTTTGCATAATTGCAATCCTTCCCAGTAAAGATACAGTTATACCCCTTTCACATCGCACAAATAACCCGGTATCGACACGGCATATTGCGATGTGAAAGCACTCTGACGGAATTAGCGGGTCGCCTGACCCGGTAATTCAACCCGGTATAAAAGAAGGATTATACCCGGGTTGAATACCGGGTCAGGTGCAGTGTGAATGGGAGTCGTGTCGATGCGACACGGTTCCCATTCACAGCATAGGGAGAGGCGGCGCAGGAGATGAGCTCATCTCCCAGCGCCGCCTCCACCCCCGCCCCTGCTGCTGCTGCGTTCCCCCGCTGCTATGGCAACCGACCTGGTATATTGCCGAGTCGGAAAGCCTGCAGACGGGAGCAAATGTAGGATCCCACCCGGTAAGGACACGTTTCTTTTACCGGGTGGGATCCGCCATTTGAGATCTGAATGCGGTATTAGTGGCTATTTTTGTTATCACCGTTGAGAAATTCAATGCATAAAGGTGTGACAAATTAGAGCATTTCTGGACACCTACATATTTAAAGGAAGAAGATGCTACAGTAAGTGGTATATGGAGATTTTCCAGAAAATCAGAAGTAGTATTTCCAAGAAGTAATATCTCTGATTTTGTTAAATTAACCTTGTAACCCAAGAGCAACCCGAATGATTCAATAAGTCTCAGTAGAGCAGGTAATGAATGAGTAGGATTAGAGAGAAATATAAGAGTATCGTCTGCGAATAGGGCAATTTTTAATTCCTCAGAATTAAAAGTAATCCCTTGAACGATAGGAGAGGTACGTACTGCAACAGCAAGAGGCTCAATGGCGATTGCAAAAAGGAGGGGTGAGAGCGGGCAACCTTGGCGTGTTCCTCTACCCAGAACGAAAGGGGAAGAGAGAATACCATTACAAGCTATTCGCGATTTGGGGGAAGAGTATAGTGTACAGAGTATATTTATGAAAGAATGAGGGAAACCAAAATTTGTTAAGGTTTGGTATAGATGAGGCCATAAAACTAAATCAAAAGCCTTTTCCGCGTCTAATGTGAGCACCATACTAAAGAAGGAAGTAGAAGAGGCCGAACTAGCAAATTGTATAGCCGCCAGTACCCGCCGTACATTGACTACAGAATGTCTCCCGGAAATGAAACCCGTTTGATCTTTATGAATAATCAAAGGTAAAATAGGCTTCAATCTCTCTGCCAATATCTTTGTAAATATTTTGTAATCAATATTGAGAAGAGAGATCGGCCTATAGGAGCCTGGCTGGGCAAGGTTTCGTCCAGGTTTTGGCAAAACCTTTATTATAGCATCTGAAAAACACAAAGGTAGGGAGCCCTGATTTATAATAGAATTAAAACAGTCTGTCAATGGTTGAACAATTTGGGGGGCCATCAATTTATAAAATTCGTTAGATAATCCATCTGGGCCCGGTGCTTTAGACAATGCTAATTTCCCTACAGCCCAGGTTACCTCCTTAGGTGCAATGGGTTCAATCAAGTGACGAGCCAGTAATTTAGGCACTTGAGGCAAAGATAACAAATCTCAGTAAGACTGGGGTTGGGGAGGGGGAGGAGATAAAGTAGGAGTATCAGAATGAGATGAATCAGTCGGGTTACCCATTGGAGGGGAGTATAAGTTTTCATAAAAATCTCTCATAACATCTACAATTTGAGCATCAGTGTTCGTCAGGTGTCCATTTGGTGCTAAAAGAGGGTGCACCGTAGTTTGCTGCCTAGGGCCCCGCAGGAGACCAGTGAGCAATTTGCCCACCTTGTTTCCAAATTTGTAAAACTTGGAATGGACGTTAAACAGATATTTGTCTCCATTCAACTGAAGAAATTCATTGTAAAGCAATTTGGCCTTTTGATAATTAAGTTTAGTTTCAGTGGAAGGGGACAATTTATACAGTTGAAATGTATCTGATAACTGACTCTGCAATTCCAGGTAAGTAGGTTTTTCTTGTTTTTTGGTATGTGAGACATATGACATCAATTCACCCCTAAGAACCGCATTTGCAGCCTGCCAATAAATGGGAGGGTTAGAAACAGCAACGGCTGTATTCCAGGAGCTATAATCATTCCACACTGACAAAAGTTTATCACGTAAAGTTGGTGACTGGGATAAATGTGAGGAAAATTTCCACTGGGGCTTAATATTACTAGATCTCCTAAAATCCAGAACAACACATATCAGTCCATGATCAGATAACACCGGTGGATCAATGGTAGCTGAAACAGTAGAAGGAAAAAGAGGCTCTGGAATGAGAATGTAATCTATTCTAGACCACGTATTATGTGTTAATGATAAGCAGGTAAACTCCTTCTCAGTAGGATTGAGAGCCCGCCACGTATCTACCAAATTAAAAGATTTAGCAAGATAGGACACACCTATTTTAGGTAAAGGTATCATATGCTTTGGTTAGTGATGAGCGGGTTCGGTTCCTCGGGATCCGAACCCCCCCGAACTTTACCCATTTTACACGGTTCCGAGGCAGACTCGAGTCTTCCCGCCTTGCTTGGTAAACCCGACTGCGCCTGAACGTCATCATCCCGCTGTCGGATTCTCGCGAGATTCGTATTCTATATAAGGAGCCGCGCGTCGCCGCCATTTTCACTCGTGCTTTGGAGATGATAGCGAGAGGACGTGGCTGTGTTCTCTCAGTTTCTGTGTTCAGTGTGCTGCAAATATCTGTGCTCAGTGTGCTTGCAAATATCTGTGCTCAGTGTGCTTGCAAATATCTGTGCTCAGTGTGCTGAAAATATCTACGTTCTCTGCCTGAAAAACGCTCCATATCTGTGCTGCATTGTAGTATATAGTAGGAGGACAGTGCAGAATTTTGCTGCGACCACCAGTATATATATAGAAGTACGGTACAGTAGTCCACTGCTCTACCTCTGTGTCGTAAAGTATACTATGCATCCATACCTGTAGTGCATTTTAGTTGTGCGCAGTATATAGTAGGAGGGGACAGTGCAGAATTTTGCTGTGACCACCAGTATATATATAGCAGTACGGTACAGAAGTCCATTGCTCTACCTCTGTGTCGTCAAGTATACTATGCATCCATACCTGTGCTGCATTTTAGTTGTGCGCAGTATATAGTTGGAGGGGACAGTGCAGAATTTTGCTGTGACCACCAGTATATATATAGCAGTACGGTACAGTAGTCCACTGCTCTACCTCTGTGTCGTCAAGTATACTATGCATCCATACCTGTGCTGCATTTTAGTTGTGCGCAGTATATAGTAGGAGGGGACAGTGCAGAATTTTGCTGTGACCACCAGTATATATATAGCAGTACGGTACAGTAGTCCACTGCTCTACATCTGTGTCGTCAAGTATACTATGCATCCATACCTGTGCTGCATTTTAGTTGTGTGCAGTATATAGTAGGAGGGGACAGTGCAGAATGTTGCTGTGACCACCAGTATATATATAGCAGTACGGTACAGTAGTCCATTGCTCTACCTCTGTGTCGTCAAGTATACTACAAAAGTTCAGTAAAATGACCCATAAATCAAAATTAAAAGCGTCTGATTAGAAGCGTGAACTTGCCAATATGCCATTTACGACACGGAGTGGCAAGGAGCGGCTGAGGCCCTGCCCTATGTTCATGGCTAGTGGCTCAGATTCACATGAGGATGGAAGCACTCATCCTCTCGCTAGAACACTGCAGTGCCACTCCTAGATGGGCCAGGTGTTTGTGTTGGCCACTTGGGTCGCTTTGCTTAGTCACACAGCGACCTTGGTGCACCTCTTTTTTTCTTTGCATCATGTGCTGTTTGGGGACTATTTTTTAAATCTGCCATCCTGTCTGACACTGCAGTGCCACTCCTAGATGGGCCAGGTGTTTGTGTCGGCCACTTGGGTCGCTTTGCTTAGTCACACAGCGACCTTGGTGCACCTCTTTTTTTCTTTGCATCATGTGCTGTTTGGGGACTATTTTTTAAATCTGCCATTCTGTGTCTGACACTGCAGTGCCACTCCTAGATGGGCCAGGTGTTTGTGTCGGCCATTTGGGTTGCTTAGCTTAGTCATCCATCGACCTCGGTGCAAATTTGAGGACTAAAAATAACATTGTGAGGTGTGAGGTGTTCAGAATACACTGGAATTAGTGGAAATTATGGTTATTGAGGTTAATAATACTATGGGATCAAAATGACCCCCAAATTCTATGATTTAAGCTGTTTTTGAGGGGGTTTTGTAAAAAAAACACCCGAATCCAAAACACACACGAATCCGACAAAAAATTTTCAGGGAGGTTTTGCCAAAACGCGTCCGAATCCAAAACACGGCCGCGGAACCGAATCCAAACACAAAACACAAAACACGAAAAATTTCCGGTGCACATCACTAGCTTCGGTGCAGGAGATCTGTCCATAAACTGAGATGTTATTAAGTTAAGGTCACCACAAATGATTAATGAGGCGGGATCATACATGTGCAGTTTTGACATTAATGCAATAAAAAAAGACTTCTTATACTGAGTAGGAGCATAAACATGGGTGTAGTATGGCTGACCGGCGGTCTCCTGACCGCCGGTCAGCTTACCGACGCCGGGATCCCGGCGGGGAGGGGCGAGTGCAGCAAGCCACACCCACGAGTGGAAATAGTCCCTGTTGGTCGGCATGCCGACCATCGGGATACTGAGCCGGTGGGATGGTGGAGGAGGTCATGTGACTGTCGGTCAGCAGACCGCCAGTCACATGAATACCACCCCATATACATTGCATATGGTAAATGCACGTCTGTCTACAGTCATGCCTACAATCACATATCTACCTTGGTGGTCAGTATCCAGTGATGACACCTGAACATTCACAGAATTTTTTGACAATATTGCCACTCCACAAGATTTTGTATTTAAAGAAGCAGAACCCAGGAGGCGCCAAGTCATCATTTGTAACTTTTGTACTTCATTTTGCATCAAGTGCGTTTCTGGTAAACAAATGATGTCCACATGTTGTTTGTTAAGATAAGTTAATAGCTTCCTACGTTTTGCCGGTGTGTGGATCCCCCTAATATTGAGGAAACCTACTCTAAGTGACATTGGAATAGTATAAGAGATGATAGATAATTGCGGGGTACAAGGCACTTAAAGCAGGAAATGGGAAAGGGACGAAACATGAGGGAGGGGAAGGATAAAGACATACATACAGACATAGAATGAGCAGAAAAGTCACAGTTAAGCAAAAACTTCCAGTTATAGTCTGATATCTGCACTATCCAGAGTGCAAACAGCAGACAGAATATAAAAACCCAAGCAACAGGACGACAGGATTATCCTCCGGTGCATGTGTAGGTGGGACCCGGACCACTTGTCCAACAGGTCCCACTGGAATACTCTGGCATGGAACCTGCCAAACTGAATGGCCTCGTAGGCCATAACCATCTTCCCCAGCAACCGAATGCATTGATGGATTGACACTCTTGCTGGTTTAAAAATTTGTTTGACCAGACTCTGAAGTTCCAGAGCCTTTCCCACTGGAAGAAAAACTCTCTGCAGTTCTGTGTCCAATATCATTCCCAAAAATGACAACCGCATCGTTGGAATCAACTGTGATTTTGGCAAGTTTAGGAGCCAACCATGTTGTTGAAGAATTGTCAGGGAGAGTGCAACGCTTTGCACGAACTGGTCCCTTGATCTCGCCTTTATCAGGAGATCATCCAAGTATGGGATAATCGTGACTCCTTGCTTGCGAAGGAGCACCATCATTTCCGCCATCACTTTGGTGAAAATCCTTAGAGCCATGGATAGACCAGACGGCAATGTTTGAAATTGGTAATGACAATCCTGAATTGCAAACCACAGGTAAGCCTGATGTGGAGCATAAATGGGGACATGTTGGTAGGCATCCTTTATGTCCACCGATACCATAAAATCCCCCTCCTCCAGACTGGAGATCACTGCTCTGAGAGACTCCATCTTGAATTTTAATTTCTTTAGTTAGAAATTTAGAGATTTCAGGTTTAGGATTGGTCTGACCGAGCCGTCCGGCTTCGGGACCACAAACAGGCTCAAATAAAAACCTTCTCCCTGTTGTGACAGGGAAACCTTGACGATAACTTGATTTAGACACAATTTTTGTATTGCGTCGTAAACTACCTCCCTGTCCGGAAGAGAAGCTGGTAAGGCCGATTTGAAAAAACGGCGAGGGGGGACGTTTTGAAACTCCAGTTTGTATCCTTGGGATACTATTTGTAACACCCAAGTGTCTAGGTCCGAATGAGCCCAAAACTGACGGAAGAGTTTGAGACGTGCCCCCACCGGTGCGGACTCCCGCATAGGAGCCCCAACATCATGCGGTGGAATTGGCAGAGGCCTGGGAGGACTTCTGCTCCTGGGAGCCTGACAAGGCTGGTGAACGTTTACCTCTTCCCCTTCCCCTAGTGGCAAGGAAGGAAGAACCTCGGCCTTTTCTGTATTTATTGGGCCGAAAGGACTGCATCTAGTAGTGGTGCGTCTTCTTTTGTTGTGGAGGAACATAAGGCAAGAAAGATGACTTACCCGCAGTAGCTGTAGATACCAAATCATCAAGGCCATCACCAAGCAAGGCATTACCTTTATATGGTAGAGATTCCATACTTTTCTTGGAATCCGCGTCGGCATTCCATTGGTGAATCCACAACGCTTGCCTAGCTGAGACTGCCATGTCATTGGCCTTTGATCCCAAAAGACCAATTTCTCTCGCAGCTTCCTTAAGGTATGCTGCAGCGTCCTTGATATATCCCAGCATTAAGAGGATGCTATCCCTGGACTTCCGGTTCCGGCATGGGGGAGTGAGCAGTTTCTCCCCGCGGCTCCGTTCCCCACACTGACCCACGAGTCTATCCACCCTGTCAGCCTCACGTACACACCGTTCCCGCTCCCCCCGCCACCCTGACGCGGTGATGGACAAATTTGTAGCGGTACAGACTCCACTTAAACAGCCCTCTGCACCGCAGCAGCAGCGCCAGGAGAAGCGGCGGGGAGATCACAATATGGCACCGGGCACGGACAACGCCCAGGGGACGCCAGCGGCAAAGAAGCCGATTTCAGACTTTCCTACCAGGGATAATACAAAAGCAGGTATCTCTTCACTATCCTATGACTTAGTGTCAGCAATACAAACTACCATGTCTCCGTTACTTCAGAAAGCAGCCACGGATATCACTGTGCAGATCAGTCACCTCTCTAATAGGGTGCAAGTAGCAGAGGCACACATAGGTGACAATATGGACAATGGGGGTGATTCCGAGTTGTTCGCTCGCTAGCTGATTTTAGCAGCATTGCACACGCTAGGCCGCCGCCCTCTGGGAGTGAATCTTAGCTTAGCAGAAATGCGAACGAAAGATTAGCAGAATTGCGAATAGAAAATTCTTAGCAGTTTCTGAGTAGTTCGAGACTTACTCCTACACTGCGATCAGCTCAGCCCGTTTCGTTCCTGGTTTGACGTCACAAACACGCCCTGCGTTCGGACAGCCACTCCCCTGTTTCTCCAGACACTCCCGCATTTTATCCTGGCATGCCTGCGTTTTTCCGCACACTCCCAGGAAACGGTCAGTTTCCGCCCAGAAACACCCAACTTCCTGTCAATCATACTCCAATCGCTTCACCGATGAAAATTCTTCATTCTGCCGTTAGTAAATCTACTAAGTTTTGAGCTAAAATACTTGCGCATGCAACTGCGTACCATGCGCATGCGCATTTTCGCATTAATCGCTCCTTTGCGAAAATCGGCAAAGAGCGATCAACTTGGAATGACCCCCAATATACATGCTTTATAGGAGTCTGTGCACACATTGGAGCTTGACAACAAACGTTTATCTGAGAAAATAGAGAATATTGAAAATAGAACAAGAAGAAATAATTTAAGGCTTTCTGTTCTACCAGAGACTATTAAGGGTCAGCAGCTAGATCATTTTGTATATAACACGCTACCTAAGCTGCTGCACATTGAGTCAGCCTGCGCAGACACGGTGATAGAAAGAGTTCATAGAATTGGTAACCTGACATCACAATCACCACAGAAACCAAGAGTGGTGATATTTAAAACCTTGAATTTTTTACATAAACAAGCCATTTGGTCTGCTTCCAGAAGAATGAAACGTCAATGGGAAGGCTGCCCCCTACGCATATTTCAAGATTTCTCGGTTGAACTTTCCAGGGCTAGACGTTCTTTTTCTACAGTGTGCACCACTTTGATACAAGCAAACCGTAAATTCTATAAGATGTTTCCTGCACGACTCAGAATTTTCACAGACTCTGGATTTCGGGACTTTACTACTGCTGCTGAGGCCTACGTGAAAGAAGAGGCTGCTGGATGTGGTTCTGAGGACATTACTGGCTCGTCCCCTGGATGATCGCTATCCTCTCCCTCGCTCAGTGATGTGATATATCAAGGAGCGGTTTGCTGTATTTTGCTGCTGCAGATAGATATTTTTCCTATTTCTCTATTTTTCTATTCTTCTATGATGTCTGTTTCTATTTGGTAAAAGATGGCTGTCTTACTAAATTGCTGGGTTAGAGCACTATTACTAATGACTTCACAGTTGTATTTTGATCTGCAATGGAGTCTGTTTCAGTTGCTATATTTTTTCCTATATTTTTTTATTTATTCTTTTTATTCTTTTATGTTTCTCAGGCTATAAATAGTCGTGGGTTCTGACAAACATGTCACTATTCCTATTGTGGTGGGTCGGGTGGTGTATTGGGGTGGTCTTCAGTATGCCGACTGATGGGATCCCGGCGCACAGTATACCGGCGCCGGGATCCCGACAGCCGGGATCCCGACAGCCGGCATACCGACACTTATTCTCCCTTGTGGGGGTCCAAGACTCCCCTGGAGGGAGAATAAAAGTGTGGCGCGCGTAGCGCACCACCGTGCCCGTAGCGTGGCGAGCGCAGCTAGCCCGCAAGGGGCTCATTTGCGCTCGCCACACTGTCGGTAAGCCGACGGTGGGGCTCCCGGCGCAGGTATGCTGGGCGCCGGGAGCCCGACCGCCGGCATATCGTAGTGAACCCGGGTATTGGAGCCTCGCCGGTTTGTTATTGTTGCTTGGATTTTTATATTCTGTCTGCTGTTTGCACTCTGGATAGTGCAGATATCAGACTATAACTGGAAGTTTTTGCTTAACTGTGACTTTTCTGTTCATTCTATGGGGTATATGCAATTGCGGTCGAATTCACGAAAATGTCGAAAAACGGGACATTTTCACACACAAAAAAATTCGACAATGCAATTCAGTACTTTTCGTCAAAAAAACGGACTTTCCAAATTCTACTTTTTGAAATTCGACATTTGTCAAATTCGACATTTCTGCCATGGTACAAATGCGGCAATTCGACAAAAGTATATTCAATTGAAGATTGTAAATTCGACAACAGTGTTTTTAGACAGTAAAGTCGTCATTTTCAATCCGCCACACTTTGCTGGCGGAATGTAATACATTTTTTTAAAAATATGTTTTTTTTTGTGTGTTTTTTTTATTGGTAATAGCATATCTATTTATATTAGAAGGGATTAGGTACATGGTTTGTCTATTTAGGAGGCACAAGTATTATTTATATATTTAAAAAAAAAGAAAATATATATATATATATATATTTTAAATGGAATGGGGTAAAAATCAGAAAAAAAATGCATGGGGTCCCCCCTCCAAAGCATAACCAGCCTCGGGCTCTTCGAGCCGGTCCTGGTTCTAAAAATCCGGGGGAAAAACTGACAGGGGATCCCCCGTATTTTTAAAACCAGTACCGGGCTCTGCGCCTGGTGCTGGTGCAAAAAATACGGGGGACAAAAAGAGTAAGAGTCCCCCGTATTTTTTACATCAGCATCGGGCTCCACTAGCTGGGTAGATAATGCCACAGCCGGGGGTCACTTTTATACAGCGCCCTGCGGCCGTGGCATTAAATATGCAACTAGTCACCCCTGGCCGGGGTACCCTGTAGGAGTGGGGACCCCTTCAATCAAGGGGTCCCCCCCCTCCAGCCACCCAAGGGCCAGGGGTGAAGCCCGAGGCTGTCCCCCCCATCCAAGGGCTGCGGATGGGGGGCTGATAGCCTTTTGAAAAATGAAAGAATATTGTTTTTTCCAGTAGTACTACAAGTCCCAGCAAGCCTCCCCCGCAAGCTGGTACTTGGAGAACCACAAGTACCAGCATGCGGGAGAAAAACGGGCCCGCTGGTGCCTGTAGTTCTACTGAAAAAAAAAAACCAAATAAAAACAGGACACGCACACCGTGAGAGTAAAACTTTATTTCACACCTGCCGACACACACATACTTACCTATGTTGACACTCCAACACTGGCCATGACCCCCTCATCAGTGAAGAATCCGGGGTACCTGCAAAAAAAATTATACTCACCAAAAACCAGAGTCCGGATCTTTTTTTATAATCCACGTACTTGTCAAAATAAAAAACGAACACCCGGACCAGGCGGACTGAAAGGGGTCCCATGTTTACACATAGGACCCCTTTCCCCGAATGCAGAGACTCCCCGTGACTCCTGTCACAGAAAGGTCCCTTCAGCCAATCAGGAAGCGCCACTTCGTGGCACTTTCCTGATTGGCTGTATGCGCGTCTGAGCTGGCAGACAGCGCATCGCACAGCTCCCTCCATTAGTTTCAATTGTGGGAACTTTGCGGTCAGCGGTGGGGTTATTCGCGGTCAGCTGCTGGCCGCGGGTGACCTCACTGCTGACCGCAAAGTTCCCACCATTGAAAGTAATTGAGGGAGCTGTGCAATGCGCGTCTGAGCTTAGACGCGCAGAGCCAATCAAGTGAGTGCCACGAAGTGGGGCTTCCTGATTGGCTGAAGGGACCTTTCTGTGACAGGAGTCACGGGGGGTCTCTGCTTTCGGGGAAAGGGGTCCCATGTGTAAACATGGGACCCCTTTCAGTCCGCCTGGTCCGGGTGTTCGGTTTTTTTTTGTTGCCAAGTACGTGGATTATAATAAAAGACCAGGACACTGGATCAGGTGAGTATAATTTTATTCACAGGTACCCCGGATCGCCGGCGACATTGGAGACGTGGCAGTCGACGGGTCAACATAGGTAAGTATGTATGTGTCGGCATGTATGAAATAAACTTTTACTTTCACCGTGTCTGTGTCCTGTTTTTATTTGGGTATTTTTTTCCAGTAGAACTACAGGCACCAGCGGGCCCGTTTTTCTCCCGCATGCTGGTACTTGTGGTTCTCCAAGTACCAGCTTGCGGGGGAGGCTTGCTGGGACTTGTAGTACTACTGGAAAAAACAATATTCTTTCATTTTTCAAAAGGCTATCAGCCCCCCATCCGCAGCCCTTGGATGGGGGGGGGGACAGCCTCGGGCTTCACCCCTGGCCCTTGGGTGGCTGGAGGGGGGGACCCCTTGATTGAAGGGGTCCCCACTCCTACAGGGTACCCCGGCCAGGGTGACTAGTTGCGTATTTAATGCCACGGCCGCAGGGCGTTGTATAAAAGTGACCCCCGGCTGTGGTATTATCTACCCAGTTAGTGGAGCCCGATGCTGGTGTAAAAAATACGGGGGACCCCTACTCTTTTTGTCCCCCGTATTTTTTGCACCAGCACCAGGCGCAGAGCCCGGTGCTGGTTTTAAAAATACGGGGGATCCCCTGTCAGTTTTTCCCCCGGATTTTTAGAACCAGGACCGGCTCGAAGAGCCCGAGGCTGGTTATGCTTAGGAGGGGGGACCCCACGCAATTTTTTTTCGGGTTTTTTACCGTTTTTTCCCATTTTTCCCCACATTTTTTAAAATCTAATCAAAATCCGTCAAATCGGGCATTTTTCGACAGCGGGACTGTCGAATCCGTTTTTTATTGAATATGTAGAATTCCGGCACCCACCTGCCGGAATTCAATGGTCGAATTAAAAAACGGGCGAAAAATTGCCGCGATTCGCCGGCAATTGCATATACCCCTATGTCTGTATGTATGTCTTTGTCTTTCCCCTCCCCCATGTTTCATCCCCTTCCCATTTCCTGCTATAAGTGCCTTGTACCCCGCAATTATGTATCATCTCTTATAATATTCCAATGTCGCTTAGAGTAGGTTCCCTCAATATTAGGGGTATCCACACACCGGCAAAACGTAGGAGCTATTAACTTATCTTAACAAACAACATGTGGACATCATTTGTTTACAAGAAACGCACTTGATGCAAAATGAAGTACAAAAGTTACAAATGATGACTTGGCGCCTCCTGGGTTCTGCTTCTTTAAATACAAAATCTTGTGGAGTGGCAATATTGTCAAAAAATTCTTTGGATGTTCAGGTGTCATCACTGGATACTGACCACCAAGGTAGATATGTGATTGTAGGCATGACTGTAGACAGCCGTGCATTTACCATATGCAATGTATATGCTCCTACTCGGTATAAGAAGTCTTTTTTTATTACATTAATGTCAAAACTGCACAAGTATGATCCCTCCTCATTAATCATTTGTGGTGACCTTAACTGAATAACATCTCAGTTCATGGACAGATCTCCTGCACCGAAGCATATGATACCTTTACCTAAAATAGGTGTGTCCTATCTTGTTAAATCTTTTAATTTGGTAGATACGTGGCGGGCTCTCAATCCTACTGAGAAGGAGTTTACCTGCTTATCATTAACACATAATACGTGGTCTAGAATAGATTACATTCTCATTCCAGAGCCTCTTTTTCCTTCTACTGTTTCAGCTACCATTGATCCACCGGTGTTATCTGATCATGGACTGATATGTGTTCTTCTGGATTTTAGGAGATCTAGTAATATTAAGCCCCAGTGGAAATTTTCCTCACATTTATCCCAGTCACCAACTTTACGTGATAAACTTTTGTCAGTGTGGAATGATTATAGCTCCTGGAATACAGCCGTTGCTGTTTCTAACCCTCCCATTTATTGGCAGGCTGCAAAAGCGCTTCTTAGGGGTGAATTGATGTCATATGTCTCACATACCAAACAACAACAAAAACATACTTACCTGGAATTGCAGAGTCAGTTATCAGATACATTTCAACTGTATAAATTGTCCCCTTCCACTGAAACTAAACTTAATTATCAAAAGGCCAAATTGCTTCACAATGAATTTCTTCAGTTGAATGGAGATGAATATCTGTTTAACGTCCATTCCAAGTTTTACAAATTTGGAAACAAGGTGGGCAAATTGCTCACTGGTCTCCTGCGGGGCCCTATGCAGCAAACTACGGTGCACCCTCTTTTAGCACCAAATGGGCACCTGACGAACACTGATGCTCAAATTGTAGATGTTATGAGAGATTTTTCTGAAAACTTATACTCCCTCCAATGGGTAACCCGACTGATTCATCTCATTCTGATACTCCTACTTTATCTCCTCCCCCTCCCCAGCCCCAGTCTTACTGGGATTCGTTATCTTTGCCTCAAGTGCCTGAATTACTGGCTTAGAAACATAGAATTTGATGGCAGATAAGAACCACTTGGCCGATCTAGTCTGCCCCTTTTTTTATTTTATCCTTTAGGCAATCTCAACCCTTTTTTAACCTTAATTCTTTGTAAGGATATTCATATGCCTATCCCAAGCATGTTTAAATTGCCCTACAGTCTTAGCTTCTACCACCTCTGATGGGAGGCTATCACTTGATTGAACCCATTGCACCTAAGGAGGTAACCTGGGCTGTAGGGAAACTAGCATTGTCTAAAGCACCGGGCCCAGATGGATTATCTAACGAATTTTATAAATTGATGGCCCCCCAAATTGTTCAACCATTGACAGACTGTTTTAATCGTATTATAAATCAGGGCTCCCTACCTTTGTGTTTTTCAGATGCTATAATAAAGGTTTTGCCAAAACCTGGACGAAACCTTGCCCAGCCAGGCTCCTATAGGCCGATCTCTCTTCTCAATATTGATTACAAAATATTTACAAAGATATTGGCAGAGAGATTGAAGCCTATTTTACCTTTGATTATTCATAAAGATAAACCGGGTTTAATTTCCGGGCGAAAAATAGGGGGCGTGGCTTCATACAGGGGCGTGGTCAGTTACGCCCCCTGTAGAGTTGTGCCACCATTTGTGCCCCCTGTTCAGTAGCGCCGCTTACTAAAATAAAAATAAAAAAAGAATACTTACTATCCCCGCTCCTGATTCCCGACCGCTGCAGACCTCCGCCGACGCCGCTCCTCTCCTTTCCTCGGATCCATAGATAGACACTAGAGGTCAATTATGACCCCTAGCATCTGTGCCAGTGCCACAATGCTGTGCGGTGCGCGATGACTTCATCGGGCACCGCACAGCAAAGGTCCTCTCCACGAAGGGAAACTAGACGGGTAGCATCTAGTTCCCTTCACAGCGGGGGACAGCGGGGAGGGGGGGGGGGCACTGCCAAACAGTAGCGGATCTTGCCATGGTGTGGCGCCCTCCGGATGGCGCTGGCGCCCTCTGGAAGGCGGCGCCCCGGGCAAAAGTCCTGCATGCCCATGGCAAGATCCACCACTGGCGGCTATACAACATGCTAGTTCGGCCTCTTCTACTTCCTTCTCTAGTATGGTGCTCACGTTAGACGCGGAAAAGGCTTTTGATTTAGTTTTATGGCCTCATCTATACCAAACCTTAACAAATTTTGGTTTCCCTCATTCTTTCATAAATATACTCCGTACACTATACTCTTCCCCCAAATCGCGAATAGCTTGTAATGGTATTCTCTCTTCCCCCTTCGTTCTGGGTAGAGGAACACGCCAAGGTTGCCCGCTCTCACCCCTCCTTTTTGCAATCGCCATTGAGCCTCTTGCTGTTGCAGTACGTACCTCTCCTATCATTCAAGGGATTACTATTAATTTTGAGGAATTAAAAATTGCCCTATTCGCAGACGATACTCTTATATTTCTCTCTAATCCTACTCATTCATTACCTGCTCTACTGAGACTTATTGAATCATTCGGGTTGCTCTCAGGTTACAAGGTTAATTTAACAAAATCAGAGATATTACTTCTTGGAAATACTACTTCTGATTTTCTGGAAAATCTCCATATACCACCTACTGTAGCATCTTCTTCCTTTAAATATTTAGGTGTCCAGATATGCTCTAATTTGTCACACATTTATGCATTGAATTTCTCAACGTGATAACAAAAATAGCTACTAAATTGGAAGCATGGTCAGAACTTCCTGTATCTTTACTGGGAAGGATTGCAATTATCCAGTCAATTATATTCCCGAAAATCTTGTATTTTATGCAGATGCTGCCTATTGCACTGCAGAGAACAGATATGGGCCCTCATTCCGAGTTGTTCGCTCGCAAGCTGCTTTTAGCAGCTTTGCACACGCTAAGCCGCCGCCTACTCGGAGTGAATTTTAGCTTATCAAAATTGCGAACGAAAGATTCGCAATATTGCGAAAAGACATCTTTGTGCAGTTTCTGAGTAGCTCGAGACTTACTCGGCATCTGCGATCAGTTCAGTGCTTGTCGTTCCAGGTTTGACGTCACAAACACACCCAGCGTTCGCCCAGACAGGCACTCCTCCGTTTATCCAGCCACTCCCGCGTTTTCCCCAGAAACGGTAGCGTTTTTTCCCACACGCCCATAAAACGGCCTGTTTCCGCCCAGAAACACACACTTCCTGTCAATCACACTCCGATCACCAGAACGAAGAAAAAGCCGTGAGTAAAATACCGAACTGCATAGCAAATTTACTTGGCGCAGTCGCAGTGCGGACATTGCGCATGCGCACTTAGCGGAAAATCGCTGCGATGCGAAGAAATTTACAGAGCGAACAACTCGGAATGACCACCATGGTTAGGTCGGACACTTTGTTTTCAAAATTTATTTGGCATAATGGCCCTCATTACGAGTTGTTCGCTCGCTAGCTGCTTTTAGCAGTTTTGCACACGCTAAGCCGCCGCCTACTGGGAGTGAATCTTAGCTTTGCAGATTAGTGACCGAAAGATTTGCAAAATAGTGAATAGAATAGCAATCAGAAATTTCTTTGCAGTTTCCGAGTAGCTCGATACTTACTCTGCCACTGCGACCAGTTCAGTCCTTTTCGTTCCTGGTTTGACGTCACAAACACACCCAGCGTTCGCCCAGACACTCCCACGTTTCTCCAGCCACTCCTGCGTTTTTCCCAGAAGCGTTGTTTCACACACTCCCATAAAACGTCCAGTTTCCGCCCAGAAACACCCACTTCCTGTCAATCACACTCCGTTCACCAGAACGAAGAAATTTCTTTGTTAAGCCGTGCGTAAAATACCAAACTTCTTAGCAAATTTACTTGGCGCAGGCGCAGTGCGAACATTGCACATGCGCAGTTTGTGGAAAATCGATGCGATGCGATGAAAAATAATGAGCGAACAACTTGGAATGAGGGCCAATAAACGGCCAAGGATTGCCAGGGCTAAAATGAAAACCCCTAAAAAGGTGGGTGGGTTGGGTTGTCCAGATTTGGTGACTTACTCGTCATCCATATTTTTCAGGTACATTAGTGACTGGATGTTAAGTAAAGCTATATACACTGACTCTGACCTTGAGCAAGCTATTTTTCATCCATTCGCCCCTGGGGCACTGCTTCAAACTACCCAGTCTAACATTCCAACTCGGATAAAAATACACATCTTGTTTAGAGATACATATTCCTCTATATTAATAATGTAACAGAAATCCTCACTTATCTCATTATATACCACTCTAGGGCAATCCCTCTTTTATTCCATCACTGACAAATTCTCTCTTTTGTCTTTGGAAAAGTAAAGGTTTAGATTCTTCACACAAGGTTTTTGATCCGGGAGGGATTATATTTGACTTTCATGTTCTTGCCCGTCAATATCAACTTAGCTATACACATAGATTTATGTACTTTCAAATGAGACACTACCTGACCCCTATTAAAGCACCTGGCATAGCTAACATTTCATTACCTGTTACTTTATCACATGTCACCTCTATTGATAATCTGTTACTTTATTTGCAGAATAAGAAATACAAACTTAAGATGTTGTACTCGCTACTTATGGAGTCAGGTTATAATAATCACCCGCAGTGGGACCTATTGCTCAGTAAATGGAAGGGTGATATTCCGACTTTAACGAAAATAGACGATATCATCCTTTATCAGTCTTCATCTCTAAAAGCCTTGCAGTCTAGCTATCTACAGGAGGTCTCCATACGTACGCTTCATAGGGCTTACATTACTCCTCATCAGAGACGTCACATGTCTGCCGAGGTGGATGGCAGCTGTCTCAAATGTGGAAAAGTAACTGCTGATCTTTTACATTGCATGTGGGATTGTTTCATACTGAGGCAGTTTTGGTGTAAAGTAACTTTTCTCAACTCTATCTTTCATACTCAATTACAGCCTGACCCTTTAGCTTGTATGGGTTTAAATTTTCATGCCTGGTCACTAGTGTCTGTCAAGAAACATGTGTTTTCCCTCCTCATTACGATCTTGACGGTTGCTAGAAAATGTACCTTGATACACTGGACTAAAAAGTCAGCTCCACAATTGACGGAAGTAAAGCAAAGACTATTGCAGATTTTGTACTTTGATAGAAAGTATGCACGGCTAGATATGCATTCAGGTAGACACAAATTCTTACAAAAATGGTCACTGTTTATTGATGTACTTGATACCAACACACAATCGCACATATTAGCATTATAAATTGTCAAAAACTGTTCCTACTCCTGGTTGTTCACTGATGTTACCGGAATACTTCTTTAACATACGTGGTGAAATATAGCTCATTGAAATTATCATGTACAAGCGGATTAGTCATTCATCATTTTCTAATACTGCACTTATTCCCTACCCTTTTTTCCCTCCCATTCTCTTGTCTTTGTTTGTCCTGTTATGACTTGTTACGAATTGTTTCGAGGTTTTCTTTCTTCCTTAGTTCCATGTATTCATGTTCATACCAAAGTGTCCCATATTATATACAAATGTTCTTATTAACTCCACTGAAATATTATCGAAAAATTGCAATGTCTTCTTATTCCTCAACAGTGTTGAGTTACTTCTTACTACTCTCGGACGCTTTCTTCCTTTTGGATCTATTACACACGGTTCATGTTCAGCCTTGTATGGTACATTTGTTGCATTTATTGCATTTAATGTCTGTGTCTCTTTATCTGAAAATTTGAATAAATGTATTTAAAAAAAAAAAAAGGGGGATGCTATCCCTATCTAGGGAATCTATTTCTCATGACAAGTTATCTGCCCACTTTTCGATAGCACTACTTACCCACGCAGATGCAATGACAGGTCTGAGTAGCGTACCTGTGGTCGCATAAATGGACTTTAACGTAGTTTCTTGTTTACGATCCGGAGGATCCCTGAGGGCCGCCGTGTCAGGTGATGGGAGAGCCACCTTTTTAGATAAACGTGACAGGGGCTTGTCCACAGTGGGGGGTGACTCCCACTTTTCCCTATCTGCCGAGGGAAATGGATAAGCTACCGTAATTCTTTTGGGAATCTGAAACTGTTTGTCAGGAGTCAGGACCTTCCCAGACTTTTTCAAAAAGCGTATTCAGTTCATGAGAGGGAGGAAACGTTATTTCAGGTTTCCTTTCCTTGGCCCTCATTCCGAGTTGTTCGCTCGCAAGCTGCTTTTAGCAGCTTTGCACACGCTAAGCCGCCGCCAGCTGGGAGTGAATCTTAGCTTATCAAAATTGCTAACGAAAGATTAGCAGAATTGCGAATAGACACTTCTTTGCAGTTTCTGAGTAGCTCCACACTTACTTGGCATCTGCGATCAGTTCAGTGCTTGTCGTTCCTGGTTTGACGTCACAAACACACCCAGCGTTCGCCCAGACACTCCCCCGCTTCTCCAGCCACTCCCGCGTTTTTCCCAGAAACGGTAGCGTTTTTTCACACACTCCCATAAAACACCCACTTCCTGTCAATCAAATTACGATCACCAGAACGAAGAAAAAAACATCGTAATGCCGTGAGTGTAAATACCTAACTGCATAGCAAATTTACTTGCCGCAGTCGCACTGCAGACATTGCGCATGCGCATTAGCGACTAATCACTCCGCTGCAAAAAAAAAAATTAACGAGCGAACAACTCGGAATGACCACCATTATACATACAGACCCTTTCATCAGGGACAGCCGGGTCCTCAGTGATATGTAATACCTCTTTAACCGCCACAATCATGTACTGAATGCTCTTTGCCAATTTTGGATCTAATCTGGAATCGCTATAGTCGACACTGGAATCAGTGTCCGTGTCGGTATCAGTGTCAGCCAACTGGATAAACGTACGTTTCTGTGACCCTGAGGGGACCTGACTTTACAGTAACCTATCTTCTACAGATTTCTTCCATGCCTGGGTCTGAGACTCAGACTTATCCAGCCTCTTACTAATAAGAGCCACATTAGCATTCAGGGCGTTCAACACATTTACTCAATCCGGCGTCGGCGCCGCCGACAGGGTCACCCCCACAGCCGTTTGTGTCCCTAACACAGCCTCCTCCTGGGAAGAGCCTTCAGCCTCAGACATGTCGACACACATGCACCAAACACCCACAGACACTCCGGGCATATAGGGGACAGACCCACAGTAAAGTCTGTCAGAGAGACACAGAGGGGATTTGCCAGCTCACAACCCAGCGCTTACCCTGAATTGACTTCAAACCCAAAGCGCTTTCACAATCATATAATCATATATACATATATATATATATATATATGCCTCCCCCCTGTACTTGTCAGTGTGATGGAGGACCAGCGTCTCTGCAGCCTGCGGAGAGGAAATGGCGCCGTGAGCTGTGAGGAAGAAGCTCCGCCCCCTCAATGGCGTGCTTCTGTCACGCTTATTTCTTATGTTTATACTGGCGGGGGTTGGGACAGAGCCGTAGCACTAATGTCCCCTCTTGCCAGTGCATATGAGGATGTTTTTCAGCTGCGCCCTGCAGTGATGTTTGTGTGGGAGCTCGTCACGCAGCGTCTGCCCGCTGCATGGTACCTCAGAACATGCCGTCAGATGATGCTGAAGTCTTCTTTACTTCGGTTACTCACCTGTCTACTGACTTCTGGCTCTGTAAGGGGGTGACGGCAGGCTGTGGGAGCGAGCATCTCAGCGTACCCAGAGATCAAACCCTCAGGAGCTAATGGTGTCCTGTAGCCACAAGCAGAGCCCTTGAAGTCACTCGTAGTGGGTAATACTTCTCTCTCCTAAGTTCCACGAAGCAGGGAGACTGTTGCCAGCAGCCTCCCTGAAAATAAAAAACCTAGCAGAAAAGTATTTTCAGAGAAACTCAGTAAAGCTCCCCTTAGTGCGTCCAGTCTCACTGGGCACAATTCTAAAACTGGAGTCTGGAGGAGGGGCATAGAGGGAGGAGCCAGTTCACACCCTTTCAAAGTCTTAAAGTGCCCATGTCTCCTGCGGATCCCATCTATACCCCATGGTTCTATGGTGACCCCAGCATCCTCTGGGACATATGAGAAAATAATTTGGCTGGTCAGGGGAGTTTCTGGGTACTCAGAAACCCCCCTTCCTCCCCCCCCCCCTGCGTGCGCCACTGACTCCCCAAGGGACAACTCACCTACTTTTATAGCTGGGGCTCCTGGCAGAGCCGGCCTCTTCTTCTCCACAGATGACCAGTGTCACTGCCAGCAGCCGGAGCTCTGCTTTTCCACCGCGACCAGGAGACTGCGCGGACCAGGCGCATCGTACAACACGCCGCATGGCCCATGCTGCAGCTATGTAGTATCAGGCTGGGCCAAGGTGCGGAAAATGGGTCTGGCCTGGGGGGCATCTGTCCAATCGTCCAGGCTAGGGTGTCTGCCGGCAGATCTCCCAGGCAGTCCGCTGAAAGGGAGAGAGTGACGTGCAAAGGCTCATGGGAGCTTCTGTTCCTGATCTCCTGACTCCCGCACTGCTCAAGGCTGCAAGGAGCTCCCGCAGCAGCACAGAATCACAGCGGGAGCTCTTTCATGTTGACAGTGCGGCGCCCGCTGACATTTTTGGTGCCTGGAACTGCCCTCGCTACGCCCCTGACTGGCTGGCAGAACTGACTGATTGGCTGAATCAATGTGAAAGGTGAGAGTGCTGTGCAGTGTCAGTGACACTGCACACCCACTGCACTGCACATTGATTCAGCGTCCAGAAATTGCCCTCCGCGCTATCACCCACTCTATCTGTTACATTAGCCGAGATGTCAGGCCGGCAGCTCAGGTGCTGTGTTGCAGGGTCAGGGTCTCTGGGGATCTGGGCGTGCATGTGGCAGGGAGGCACTTCTGTCACATCACGCGCAGAGGAGGCTCCGGGGCTCAGAGAGTATGCAGCGCAGGGAGGGCTATGAACTCCTTCCGCTGCGCTGCTTTCATACACATCTATGCCGGTGGCCGCAGCAGCTTTTGTTCCACCTGCGCCGCAGCTAGGGAGTGGGGATTGTTGATGCCGGAGGGGGCAGGACATAGGACGCTGCAGTAAAAGCATACCTCCCAACCAGTGGCGGTTCTTGCCCGGGGCGTTGCCTTCCGGAGGGCGCCGGCGCCATCCGGAGGGCACCACACCAGGGCAAGATCCGCCACTGTGCCCCCCGCAGTGCCCTGCTGTGCCCCCTCGCTTTGAAGGGAACCAGACGCGTAGCGTCTAGTTTCCCTTCTTTGAGAGGACCTTAGTTGTGCGGAGCGCGATGGCAGCAGAACATAGGACGCTGCAGTAAAAGGATGTTTTTCCCTATGTACAGCGCAGAGACTTGCTGCAGATACAGTGGCATACCCTCCAGCTGCACCTTTCTGGCAGGTACAGGACCTTTTTTTATGGTCTGTACTGATTTTTGGTTCTCCAAACTTCCACTGAAAGTATAGGAAAAGAGGCGTGGCCACGCCCCCTTTTCGAATTTGCATCAATTTTTATGTGTAAATTGTTGGAGGGTGTGTTGCTGCAGATGCAGGGGTCCTATTTTGGGGTGTGGACCTGGAGCTGCAGCTCCATCAGCCCCATTGTTAATCCTGCTCTGTGAACACACAGCAGCCAAAGGGCAGAGCCTCCCATTGGATGTAACCTGTGTGGGAGGACATTTCTCGTCCAATCAGCTGTGGACTGGATGTGATAGTCCTGCTGCTAACCCAATGAGAGCTCCTAGCCACGCCCAGCGTTATACACACAGGCACAGAGTGGCAGATCTGAGCTATTATATAGGATATATATATATATATATATATAGACAATGGTGCAAAACCCGGCACTCCCTCGTAATTTAAGCAGCTTGCTCCGGTGCCCTCCTGGAGAAAAACAACTCCTATAAACGTGATAGTGAAGGCGGCACTCAGGAGACGATTCAGTGCAGTGAAAAAGTTTTCTTGTTTATTTCAACATGTTTCGGCTCACCAGCCGTCCTCAGGAAACAAGTACAATACACACATTGAATACATTTATACCCCTCATGTCCTAAGTGATTAATTGCACTTACCTGCCGCGCTTCCATCGGTCGCCGGCTCCTGCACGTCGCGTCATCCTCACCGCCCTCAATGATGACGTTCAAATCACCAGAGCCGGTGGGAGAGCGTCGCGTGTGCTCATGACGTCACCGGGCTGCTGCGGCTGGCATAGGCTCCCTGTATCACCATGGAGACCTGTACAAACATAAACAAACGAAATCTAATGAAAGTAGTGATAAGATAAAAACATTTAAAAACAGATCAAAGCGGATTGAAGGCTGCATGAATCCATTTAGATACACATTTATATAGGCTTATACTAACTATGTTTCCAACATGTATTTTAAACAATGTGTAGCAATCTGTGTGTAACAAAAAGGCATTTGCAAAACAGACTTTACAGGAAAACATTACAGAAAAGCATTGAGACCCGTATATTCATTAAGGCCTCGTGGGGATATGGTGTCCAGTTGGTGTATCCAACGACATTCCCTTTGGAGAAGTTTTTTACTTCTATTACCGCCTCTTCGATCGACTGGTATGTGGTCGATGATTTTAGTACGAATAGATGCTACCCCATGGCCATATGATGCACAATGCCTGGCAAATGGTTGTTCACTGGTGCCTGAACTGAGAGCTGATCGAATGGCCAATCTATGGTTGGCCATTCTTTCTTTAAATTGGCAGTCTGTCTTGCCCACGTAGTATAGACCACATGGACAAGACAGTACATACACCACAAAACGAGATGTGCATGTTAATGGGTACTTGATTCTAAATTTCTTACCGGTGTGTGGGTGCGCAACGGTGTCACCTGTTAATAATGATCTACATGTTACACAACCCACACATCGGTAACAACCTGCTTTCTTGGTTAAAAAATGTGATTTAGTAGAAACCTTATTAAGATCTGTCACATCTAGTTTCACCAATAGATCTTTCAAATTCCTATTTCTGGTATAAGCTGGTAAAAGATGTGATTTATAAAGCTCCGGTATCTCCTTGTCAGTGTTGACAATCGGCCATATTTGCTTCATTTGTTGTTTGTACTTGGCACTTTGGTCATTAAACCGGTTAACCCAGGGAGTAATTTTCTTTTTTTGAGCTTTATTACTGCTTTCCAATGTTTGTGCCCTGGACATGGCTAGGACTCTTTTTTTGGTGGCTTCTAAATTAGTTTGTCTGTAACCCCTCATTCTAAATTTTTCTATCAACTCGTCTAGGGCGAGCTCGATCTGTGTGGGGTCACTAGTAATCCTGCGTACCCTAAGCATTTGTGAGAATGGTAAACCCTCACGTAGGGCCACTGGATGTGCACTACTATGATGTAGCATGGTGTTCCTGTCAGTAGGTTTGACAAATAAAGATGTGACTATCTGCTGATTTATTACTTTGATTTGTACATCCAAGAAATTTACGATGGAATTACTCAGGGAATAGGTCAATTTGACCACACTATTCGTGTTGTTATGTAATTCCAGCTCGTGTTGCAGTTCCTCCATACTACCTTCTCTGAAAATAAGCAAGTCATCTATGTATCTACGATATAATATTAAGCCATTATTAATACGACTCTGATAGATTAACTGCTGCTCAACGTGATACATAAACGCATTGGCGTACGAAGGGGCCACATTGGACCCCATCGCACAACCTGACTTCTGGAGGTAATATCCCCCGTTAAACATGAAATAATTTCTGGTAAGAACCAGAGTCAACAATTCGACAAAAAATTCCACAGGCGGACCATCATAACTTGTGTTATCAGTTAGAATCGATCTGACCGCTGCTATGCCTTCAATATGTGGTATACATGTGTATAAACTGGATACATCAGCACTACAAATAGTGATGTGTGTTGGTAAGCTGCCCATATTGTTAAGGCAATGCAGCAGGTCAGTCGTGTCTTTCAGATAAGAAGGCATTTTTTGGATGCAAGGATTCAATAGAGCATCCAAATACACAGATATCGGTTGATACAGTGAACCCCTGGCAGATATGATTGGTCTACCAGGAGGTTCACTAATATCTTTATGGATCTTGGGGACCGTGTAAAACAAAGGCACAATCGGATATTCCACCGTTAGTGCCTTACACAAATCCCCACTGATCCATTGGTTCTGTACCGCTTGTGTGAGTAATTTGTCCAATTCCCGCTTGTATTGCATGGTTGGATCTTTGGGCAATGGCTCGTAAACCTCAATGTCCTGTATCTGACGTTGACATTCCTTCATATATTGTGTTAGATCCTGTACAACGACTGCTCCCCCTTTGTCCGCATTTCGTATAACTATGTCCTTGCGGGCTCTGAGTTGATTAATTGCTTGTTTTTCAGCAGCGGTTATATTACTGGAGTGAGGTTTAAGTGG
Organism: Pseudophryne corroboree; assembly: GCF_028390025.1. Classification (NCBI taxonomy): domain Eukaryota; kingdom Metazoa; phylum Chordata; class Amphibia; order Anura; family Myobatrachidae; genus Pseudophryne; species Pseudophryne corroboree. The sequence goes on from NC_086448.1 coordinate 840,703,670, forward strand.
GGTATAATTGTTACCCATGTCTTCCATCATGCGTGAGAAGGTCTTTATGGATGCATTTGTAGTACCTGGATCAAATCTCGATCTGCCTTGAATTTTCTTTAGTTGGATGGGGATGTCATCCTTCTTAGCTTGGTTATCTCCCTGGTCAATCTTGCCGAAGTATTCTTTAAGGCGCAGTGAACGTGTAAACCTATAGGTTTCCACTTGCCATTGGAAGGGATCGTGTTGGGATGATGGAACAAATGAAAGTCCTTTACTCAGAATCTGTAATTCAATAGAGGTTAGTGGAGTTTTAGAGAGGTTGAAGACTGTATCCGTCAGCGTCGTGTTTGGCGAGGTTTTGTTTTGCCTTTGGCACTGTTGCCCCCTCCGCGTCCTTGGGCGGGTGGTTTTTTGCTTTCCGCCCTGGTGCGTGCCCCTAAAGGGTGGGCGGTGCTGGTGGTAGCTGATTGTGAATCCGATTCACTGACGGATGTGCTGGACTGTTCATAATCTTGTACTGATTTATATGGTTTACGGGTCCGAAATGGTTGCCGTTGGCGCTCTGTTGGTCTTGATGTTGTTAACCATTGGTAGACCTGATTTTGTGTGTAGTCTTGTTGGACTACTCGGCGTTTATCTTTTTTGAATTTAATAAGGTCCCGTGTATATTGTTCTATTTGTTTTTTGAGCTTGTCCAGCCATGTTGTATCAGTATCACTCATTAGGATTCGTTTGTGAGTTTTTTCAAACTCTACTATTTTGGTGCGAGTAATGTTAAGTTCCCGAGTGGATTCTTCTATTACCAGAAGAAGTAAATCCATGGAACACTTGTTCAATATGCCCACCCATTTTTTGCAGAATGCTATGTTATAGCGACCTATGGTGGGCATATTACGCACCCTGAATCCCCTGGGTATCTGCTTATCTTTGTAATAGTCAGAAAGCGTAATGGCGTGATACAGAAAATCCACCTCTCTTTTCTTCATTCTATACCATTCGGTATATAAGTCCTCATTTGCTGGTGTGGTGGTATCATCATCTAAAGTCCGTGTCTGTAATATGCTTTCTGCCTCAATGTCCGAAAAGCTGAAGCTTTCACATGTATTAATAAGTGAAAAGCCCAATGTGGGCTCTGGTTCTCCATCCTCTAATGCAGCCATGATGCAACTTTATACACAGTCCTTATGGATCAATGCTGCCCCCAGTCCGCAGTGGACAATCCGAGGTGTTGAAAGATAAAGCAAAATTAGCTTGTGAGGGTGCCCTGGTCAAATAAGCCCACACTGGTGCCGTGTGGCTATTATTGTAGACAATGGTGCAAAACCCGGCACTCCCTCGTAATTTAAGCAGCTTGCTCCGGTGCCCTCCTGGAGAAAAACAACTCCTATAAACGTGATAGTGAAGGCGGCACTCAGGAGACGATTCAGTGCAGTGAAAAAGTTTTCTTGTTTATTTCAACATGTTTCGGCTCACCAGCCGTCCTCAGGAAACAAGTACAATACACACATTGAATACATTTATACCCCTCATGTCCTAAGTGATTAATTGCACTTACCTGCCGCGCTTCCATCGGTCGCCGGCTCCTGCACGTCGCGTCATCCTCACCGCCCTCAATGATGACGTTCAAATCACCAGAGCCGGTGGGAGAGCGTCGCGTGTGCTCATGACGTCACCGGGCTGCTGCGGCTGGCATAGGCTCCCTGTATCACCATGGAGACCTGTACAAACATAAACAAACGAAATCTAATGAAAGTAGTGATAAGATAAAAACATTTAAAAACAGATCAAAGCGGATTGAAGGCTGCATGAATCCATTTAGATACACATTTATATAGGCTTATACTAACCACATACCAGTCGATCGAAGAGGCGGTAATAGAAGTAAAAAACTTCTCCAAAGGGAATGTCGTTGGATACACCAACTGGACACCATATCCCCACGAGGCCTTAATGAATATACGGGTCTCAATGCTTTTCTGTAATGTTTTCCTGTAAAGTCTGTTTTGCAAATGCCTTTTTGTTACACACAGATTGCTACACATTGTTTAAAATACATGTTGGAAACATAGTTAGTATAAGCCTACATAAATGTGTATCTAAATGGATTCATGCAGCCTTCAATCCGCTTTGATCTGTTTTTAAATGTTTTTATCTTATCACTACTTTCATTAGATTTCGTTTGTTTATGTTTGTACAGGTCTCCATGGTGATACAGGGAGCCTATGCCAGCCGCAGCAGCCCGGTGACGTCATGAGCACACGCGACGCTCTCCCACCGGCTCTGGTGATTTGAACGTCATCATTGAGGGCGGTGAGGATGACGCGACGTGCAGGAGCCGGCGACCGATGGAAGCGCGGCAGGTAAGTGCAATTAATCACTTAGGACATGAGGGGTATAAATGTATTCAATGTGTGTATTGTACTTGTTTCCTGAGGACGGCTGGTGAGCCGAAACATGTTGAAATAAACAAGAAAACTTTTTCACTGCACTGAATCGTCTCCTGAGTGCCGCCTTCACTATCACGTTTATAGGAGTTGTTTTTCTCCAGGAGGGCACCGGAGCAAGCTGCTTAAATTACGAGGGAGTGCCGGGTTTTGCACCATTGTCTACAATAATAGCCACACGGCACCAGTGTGGGCTTATTTGACCAGGGCACCCTCACAAGCTAATTTTGCTTTATCTTTCAACACCTTGGATTGTCCACTGCGGACTGGGGGCAGCATTGATCCATAAGGACTGTGTATAAAGTTGCATCATGGCTGCATTAGAGGATGGAGAACCAGAGCCCACATTGGGCTTTTCACTTATTAATACATGTGAAAGCTTCAGCTTTTCGGACATTGAGGCAGAAAGCATATTACAGACACGGACTTTAGATGATGATACCACCACACCAGCAAATGAGGACTTATATACCGAATGGTATAGAATGAAGAAAAGAGAGGTGGATTTTCTGTATCACGCCATTACGCTTTCTGACTATTACAAAGATAAGCAGATACCCAGGGGATTCAGGGTGCGTAATATGCCCACCATAGGTCGCTATAACATAGCATTCTGCAAAAAATGGGTGGGCATATTGAACAAGTGTTCCATGGATTTACTTCTTCTGGTAATAGAAGAATCCACTCGGGAACTTAACATTACTCGCACCAAAATAGTAGAGTTTGAAAAAACTCACAAACGAATCCTAATGAGTGATACTGATACAACATGGCTGGACAAGCTCAAAAAACAAATAGAACAATATACACGGGACCTTATTAAATTCAAAAAAGATAAACGCCGAGTAGTCCAACAAGACTACACACAAAATCAGGTCTACCAATGGTTAACAACATCAAGACCAACAGAGCGCCAACGGCAACCATTTCGGACCCGTAAACCATATAAATCAGTACAAGATTATGAACAGTCCAGCACATCCGTCAGTGAATCGGATTCACAATCAGCTACCACCAGCACCGCCCACCCTTTAGGGGCACGCACCAGGGCGGAAAGCAAAAAACCACCCGCCCAAGGACGCGGAGGGGGCAACAGTGCCAAAGGCAAAACAAAACCTCGCCAAACACGACGCTGACGGATACAGTCTTCAACCTCTCTAAAACTCCACTAACCTCTATTGAATTACAGATTCTGAGTAAAGGACTTTCATTTGTTCCATCATCCCAACACGATCCCTTCCAATGGCAAGTGGAAACCTATAGGTTTACACGTTCACTGCGCCTTAAAGAATACTTCGGCAAGATTGACCAGGGAGATAACCAAGCTAAGAAGGATGACATCCCCATCCAACTAAAGAAAATTCAAGGCAGATCGAGATTTGATCCAGGTACTACAAATGCATCCATAAAGACCTTCTCACGCATGATGGAAGACATGGGTAACAATTATACCCCACTTAAACCTCACTCCAGTAATATAACCGCTGCTGAAAAACAAGCAATTAATCAACTCAGAGCCCGCAAGGACATAGTTATACGAAATGCGGACAAAGGGGGAGCAGTCGTTGTACAGGATCTAACACAATATATGAAGGAATGTCAACGTCAGATACAGGACATTGAGGTTTACGAGCCATTGCCCAAAGATCCAACCATGCAATACAAGCGGGAATTGGACAAATTACTCACACAAGCGGTACAGAACCAATGGATCAGTGGGGATTTGTGTAAGGCACTAACGGTGGAATATCCGATTGTGCCTTTGTTTTACACGGTCCCCAAGATCCATAAAGATATTAGTGAACCTCCTGGTAGACCAATCATATCTGCCAGGGGTTCACTGTATCAACCGATATCTGTGTATTTGGATGCTCTATTGAATCCTTGCATCCAAAAAATGCCTTCTTATCTGAAAGACACGACTGACCTGCTGCATTGCCTTAACAATATGGGCAGCTTACCAACACACATCACTATTTGTAGTGCTGATGTATCTAGTTTATACACATGTATACCACATATTGAAGGCATAGCAGCGGTCAGATCGATTCTAACTGATAACACAAGTTATGATGGTCCGCCTGTGGAATTTTTTGTCGAATTGTTGACTCTGGTTCTTACCAGAAATTATTTCATGTTTAACGGGGGATATTACCTCCAGAAGTCAGGTTGTGCGATGGGGTCCAATGTGGCCCCTTCGTACGCCAATGCGTTTATGTATCACGTTGAGCAGCAGTTAATCTATCAGAGTCGTATTAATAATGGCTTAATATTATATCGTAGATACATAGATGACTTGCTTATTTTCAGAGAAGGTAGTATGGAGGAACTGCAACACGA